>NW_011335529.1:84943-114069 GCF_000735185.1 Notothenia coriiceps | reverse complement strand
CACAAACCAACGGCCTTGGTCGGGCACGGACAGACTCCGCAAGCGAGTGAGAGTAGGAAAGGCTGTCTGCGCGCGGGGTCATTTAATGCGGGTGTAAAAGCACATTTTCCGCTCATGAGTAGCTTGTTTTGTGCGCTAGAATATTGACCCAAATCTGACTCCATAAGATCCCTCCGCGGCCCGCTGACATGCTGGGTTAAGGAACCAGCACCGCTGAAATGTGTCACTAAAGAAGTCAATTTCTTTAATCAAAAATTAAATGTATAAAAACAGGATTTTTTTTTAAATGTCTTTATTTTAATGTTTTTTCTAATATTATTATTATTATATTATTTATTTTTTTCTAAATATAACATGACAAGATTATAAAACAGCACCTATGTCAGGCCTTTAATGCCTTAGTAAGTCAAGTTATGAGATACTTATTAGAAACTCTTTAGTTTTATGTACATTAGCATACTCAGTATCTCATGTAATCGAACAAATACAGTTAGGGTTTGCAATATATTGATACAAAATGTTTTTAATGTTTAAATGTGGGCAGACATTTGTAATAAGGAACACAGCGTTTTTGAATGGTGGCCAGCTGCAGTTTGTACTGAAACTTCTCACCATAGTGGGGGGAAGAAAATGCATGCTGGCACAGTTAGGCATCTGGTGGCGTGTATTCAGGCTTGATGGGGGGTGAGAAGAAAAGAGCGCACTGTCAAATTTGGCCTAAACATCACAACACTCTTCATAAAATATGATAGATGCAATCTTCAGAATGTGAAAAGGCAGAGATGACAGCGTTGTAAACACTGGACACTAAATTATGAATGGTCCCGGCTTTATAACAAGGCTAAGGGTGATGCGAGGGTGAGAAATAGGATTCAGGCTTTTTTCAGGCTAACGTCTTATCAATTCAATGTGATGCATGGGACACTCTCTTACATGTTTTATGCATGTGACTTTTTTATGTTTGCCCTCTATTCTATTGCATATTCTACTAAATATTAATAAATGGTATCAATGAATATGTTCAATCCTCTTGTTGAACATCTTCATGGTATCTGCAGCCACATACAGCACTAATAAAAAAAAAAAGGTATATTTCTCTTCCCTGCGGCTCTAAACCTTTGGCTCCTCAGCCTGCAACAGGTTTGCATCGTGAGAAAAAACCCTCGGCTGTTTTAATCTGTGTAATGAATAAGAACATGCCAGCGTGGTAATGGATGCCTGCCACCATGCAGCTAAATTATTCAGAGTCTGGGGAACCAGAGAGCCGGCCGGCAGGATCGGATGGACCCACAGTGTCATCGGTCCGCCTCCGCACGCCTGGCTCCTCTTTCGGCCCGTGCACCCCGGCTTCCTGGGTTTGAAGCCACGTGAGAAGGCTGAAGAAGCCCCGAGGTTGAGCGTGAGGAGAGCAGGCCAAGGCCCTCGGGTCAACTGGTCAGAAACCTGCAGGTCTTAGACTAAATTTGAAGTATATGTAGTACAAAATCTAAACTTTATCCATCCTTTTAACATATTATCACATCTATACACAGTAAGCAGAGTTCGGTGGAGTACTCAGATCTTGTACTTAAGCAAAAGTAGAAGTACCAGAGTCTATGTTACAAATAGAAGCCCAGCATTCAAAAATGATACTGAAATAAAAGTACAAAAGTATTAGCAACAAAATGTACTTAAAGTACCCAAATTAAAAGTACTCATTATGCATATTGGTCAATTTTCTAATCATATGTATAATGTGTTTTGATTATAATTATTGATGTATTAATGTGTTTAACTCATTTTAATTACTTTGTAATTACTACAGGGTTGCTTGTGAATGTTACTCCAGGTGTAACTTAAAGGATATTTTAGTGTTTTCTTTATATTTGACATTATTAATCAAAATCTTCAAAGCAACTTAATATATTATATACGTGTAGTAAAAGCACACTATTTACATCTGAACTGTAGTGGGGTACAAAGTAGAAAAACATTGAAATACTCAAGTAAAGTACAAGTCTGTCAACATTATACTTAAGTACAGTACTTCAGTAAATCTATTCAGTTACTTTATACCACTGACAGTGAGTAGCATGGACAGCGCTGGAGCAACCTGCTGCACTAACCTCAGCGGTGCTGTCCATGGTGCTGAAACAATTCGAGTGGATAAATCCATGGTTTAAACTTCAATTTTAATACCAGTAAAAAAAATTAAAATATAATGTAAATTCACAACAACGATCTCATCAATAAACAACGTTTAATAGCAATATTATTTATGATTATTTGTACTTGACGCTTGCGCACAGAGGCCAACATTGTTCAACTTGTAAGTTGAGCAGGTGGGAGGGAAGGAGGAGGGAGGCTGAAAGAAGAGGAGGGGGAGCGAGGGGGGAGCGAGGGATGCCGGGAGGCGCTGTCGATGTTAACAGCTCAGTCTGGTGAAGGAGAGCAAGAGGAGCTCTGCAGCCGTCCAATCAACCGGCGTTCATGTCAGGGGCCACACTGCTCGAGAGGTGCTTGCAGGGAGGAGGATGATGACCATGAACGGAAAGCAGCATTTCTCCATGCACCCGGCCCTGCACGAGCCCAAGTATCCCGGCCTGCACTCAGGCTCGGAGGGCATGCGCAGAGTCTGTCTGCCCGCCCCGCAGGTACGTTCAGGTCGGGGGAGAATATAGCTGTGGAGAGTAATGGGTGAGAGGAGGGGAAAATATCACAGTGGAAATGTCTGTAAAAGTTGATTTGACAGGACTTTGTTCTATCTTCTATCTCTCTCTCTCTCACACCCCTCTGTCTCCCCACCCTCTCCAAAAAAAAACCTCCTCCCCCCCACTCTGATCCACATGTCTTTTCAAGCAATGCTCTTGCTTTCATATTAATTTTTATGACCTGTGCTTTGAGGAGAGTTCTCCCCTCTCCTCGGTGCTTGCTGCTTGCCTTTGGAAAAATGTTTTTGAGATTCTGAGAGCTGCCTGACACAATTCCCCACTGACTCCAGTATGCGCACTCTTGCTTGCAGCTGCAGGGCAATATATTCGGAGGCTTTGATGAGAGCCTGCTGGCACGGGCAGAGGCTCTGGCGGCTGCTGACAGCATTATCTCTCACGGCAAGAGTCACCCGTTCAAACCAGACGTGACTTACCATACCATGAGCAGTGTCCCCTGTACCTCAGCCTCCTCTTCTTCCTCCACCACCGGGCCCATCTCCCACGTCCCCTCCACCATCGCCTCACACCACCACCTCCATCACCACCACCTCGGACAGAGCCTGGAGGCCGGGGACCTCCTGGACCACCTCTCCTCCAGCCTGGCCGTGACCGGGATGGGTGCTCCGGAGCCTTCCGGGATGACCGCGTCGGCGCACCACCACCAGCACCCCCACCACCACCTGCAGACCATGGGGCAGCTGCACCAGGCGATGGCCAACATGGCGCACCCCCACTCCCTGTCAGTGCACGGAGGCATGGCGTGCATCAACGACGTGGAGTCGGATCCCCGGGAGCTGGAAGCCTTCGCCGAGCGGTTCAAGCAGAGGAGGATCAAACTCGGAGTGACCCAGGCGGACGTGGGGTCGGCGCTGGCCAACCTGAAGATCCCCGGAGTTGGGTCACTGAGCCAGAGCACCATCTGCAGGTTCGAGTCCCTCACTTTGTCACACAACAACATGATCGCGCTCAAGCCAGTTCTCCAAGCTTGGTTGGAGGAAGCAGAGGCTGCGTACCGGGAGAAAAGCAACAAGCCGGACCTTTTCAATGGGAACGAGAGGAAAAGAAAGCGCACCTCCATCGCGGCGCCGGAGAAGCGCTCTTTGGAGGCTTACTTTGCCATCCAGCCTCGGCCCTCCTCTGAAAAAATTGCAGCGATCGCTGAGAAACTGGACCTGAAAAAGAATGTGGTTCGAGTGTGGTTTTGCAACCAGCGGCAAAAACAGAAACGAATGAAATACTCTGCGGTGCACTGAGTCTCACACATCATGAATAAAATAGCCTACTACATTTTTGATCGAGTGATTAATAATAGCCTAAGTAGCCTCACTAACAGGGATTTATCAACAGCTCCTCACGTCTCATCTGGGATTATTTCCAAAAAAGACTTCCATTTTTCTTTCCGTGTCACCCACTCTTCGTTGTTGCACTTTTGTTCGATTTTGTTATGGGCATCATAAATGTGTAGATCTGTGAGGAGGGTGATTTTGATGTTGTTGATCATGTCTTGCACACACTGAATATGAACTTTCAGCAAATACACCCTGACAGTTTGTCACATTCAGGGATATTAACTCACTTTTTTAGACCATGGGATCGAGTGTATAGGCATTGTACATGTATGGGCTGATAAACTGTCAGCAGTGTTAAAGGGACAATTTAGAAAAAGAGAAAGATATGTTTATTTCGTTAAAAAATAATGGATTTTTTTGTAATGTTAGTTGAGTTTATTCTCAACATCACGGGCTCACAAGTGCAATAGTACACCATATGTGTCATCATATCATATCTAACTGTGTTCTCAATTATTTTTATTTTATCTACGAATTCATACTAACGTGAGTTTAATGATTAAGGTTTTCTAAAAATTCACCCTTTTAACACAACGAGTTTTATTTTGCAAACAAATCTCTGTTTGTGAACTGTTTGATTGTCATATAGCCTACGCACAAATATGAATAATTACAGTAATGTAATTTCACACACTGTCTGTTTATCTTCAATTATTTAGAAATTGAAATGACACTGTCATATAGGCACCTCCGTGTGGCTTTGGCTGCTGCTATATTTTAGTATTTTTGATGTGAACATGTTTTTGAACATTACAGGTGAGCTATATGTTATTTATGTAGCAGATATAGACAGTATCACCCATTTCATTTTTCCTCACTCTTGATTTCTCTTGAAAAAAAATGTGTGAAGTTTAAACTTAATAAATTATTGGTTATTTTGTAAAAAATCAATAAAAAGGGAAGCGATTTTTTCTTTTATACGACATTCAAATTTTTAAAAGAGATTATTTGAAGAGATTATGGAGTAACAAACTTGGTTTTAACATCCGATACAATCTTGGTTTGTTTTGTGGGAGCTCGCCGGGCTGTTTTATTTATGACTCCCTTAACCTCGGCTGGTATTAAATATGTATTGTCGTACATGATATAAACAACACATAAAGATATAGCGGCTCTATTTTCACAGTAGTTTTCACACCGCGGAGCAGGAAATGTGCGTCTCTTCGCGCTGCTAATGGCCTCCTCTGATTAGTGCGCTGTTAATTATGGATGCCCTCGTGTCACCGGGTTATGTCGTGCATGGGGCTCGAAATTATTAAGTAATGACGATGCAATATTAATTATATATTGGTATAAAGCGAAGTAATGTGGAGGAGTTGTTAGTAGAAGTCTGACTGGGAACTCTAGGGAGACACAAAGTGGCTCCACAACAGGTTGGCCGAGGAAACACGGAATTAGCCTCTTTACGCGTTCGACTAAGTAAGTATTTTCCACTTTTATTATGTTTAATTGTTCTCAGTTTTACTTGGGATGATAGGATAAGAAGCATAATTATTTTTGTACTATCCATATACACAGACCAGCAAAGCTATATATATTTTAATGTTATTTTTCGATTAAAAGTAGGCCTAGGCCAAAATGCAACCCTTTATTTAACATATTTTACAGCGTATTTATTCAATTTATTCGGCCGATTTAATCCAATTTGCTGGAATTAATTGTACTCCTGATTTATTATCTGCGGCTAAAAAAAAGGTGTTCTCCTATTAAAAAAACATTTCTAAAATAATAATTATATCAATATTCTAATAATAATCCCGATCATCATAATTAAAAGCGTCAACCGGATCCTCTCTCCGCCAACATTGCCTGTGGTTGTGTGATTTTCCCAGGGAGACTGTCGGCGGATTTTCACAGCCCGAGGACCCTTCCCTCGTTATTGCGCGGAAACGATTGTGGCTAATATTAATATTCTCTTTGATGTTAGGAGCTGATTATTCTCTGTCTGTAATTTATGGTGTTAAACACAATTTTTTTAAAGGAGAATTCACATGTTAATTGTTGTCATAGATGCTTTTTCCTAAACCGGCCTATTTTTTGGAAAATATTAAGCATGTTTCCGACGATTTTTGGGCTAAAAATTCTCAAACTATCTAAGAATGATAATAATTAGGCCTAGGGAAAACCCACATTCTCGTGTGTTTATGACGTAAATGTACAGGTTAAAGCAGGAGCGTCGCCGTGTAAATAATTGATCTTTGTAATACCCGGATTGATATCATAACGTAGGCTGCTCCGTGGTAAACTGAGCTGAAGGCTCGTCAGCGGCATGTGGGGACTGAGGGCAGCTGAATTATTCAGCAGCAGCTGAAAGGTATATTGCATTTTCTCATGCAATAATGGAGGTGTGCTCCAATTTGTGCAAAAATGCTTAATAGAAAAAAACGTTTGGAATTAAACCTTAAGCAAGTTAATTCATATTCAAAACAACAAGATAATTAAAGAAAGACTGTTTGAGCCGAGGTGGGAGAAGTTCTAAAAGTAATATCAGCTAAATGTACCTACATTATCAAAAGTAAAAGTAGCAACTCAATATGCACATTGGCTCCTTTTACAATATTATATTTGTACGTAATATTATATTATCCTGTTTTTATCACTAACATTTACATGTCATGCAGGGCGTTTAAATGTTGTATCTTCTATGTGGAGCAATACTTTTTCAAATACTGGGTTGGTATTTTTGTACATTGGTTGTGCAGAACTGCATGTATAAAATAGATAAGGTGTTAAATACATCTAGTAAAGTATATATTTGCTTCCAAAATGTAGTGGAGTAGAAGTTAAACAAGTATAGCATACAATGGAAATACTCAAGAGAAGTGCACTTACTGTAATACTGTATGTCAAAATAGCACATATGGTACTTGAGTAAATGTACTTTGTTACTTTCCACCACTGTGTTTTCCAAGAGTGGAAATTAAAAAGGGATATCAAACAAACAATATATTATACAACAAGAGATAGAGGGAGAGACAGAGTGAGGGGGGAGAGAGTTTGCTTGATATGTTTTCATGCAGGAAATACCTTTTTTGACAGAATGAGGATGAAAGTTATGTTTAAATGCTCAAGAATGCACACACATACATATACAATCACTTGGACACGCACACAAAAACACACGGACACACACACAGACAGGGTGGCTGTCATCCTTGGGAGCAGAGTGAGGGAATGTGAAGAGGGGGTGGGGGGGGGGGCGAGAGCCAAGACACCCCAAACTCAATAATTCATTCACTGCCAGTAGCAACAAATGAGAATGTGACCAGAGCAAAGGGAGACAGCTACCTCTGCGCTCTCTATTAGTCACCTCCTATTATCATCACACGCCAAACCAGCTCTGGGCCGACCTGCGGCTAAAGTCTGCTGCATACCTGAAGTACAAGCATGGACACACACACACACACACACACACACACACACACACACACACACACACACACACACACACACACACACACACACACACACACACACACACACACACACACACACACACACAGTGAGATTGTGTTACTCTCTGGAAACTTGAGGACAGGGTGATGGATGTCTTTTAAAAAGGTATAGCAGGAGATGCTGTCCATCTGTAGCTCCTGTTCCCTTCTCTACCCTGCGGCGTGCGAATGCACAGTAAGAGTGTTCAGATAATAGGAAACAGAATGCTTATTGAGGCTGTTAATGAGCGGGGGAGATAACCAATTACACTTGAGTACAATGAGGTAGCCTATTTTAATATACTGCTACATATACATACATACAATATATGCCTACTGTACAACATTTTAAGGGGGCACTCCGTTTTTTACTTATGACTTTGCAGATATTTAAAACCTATAACAAGCACATAAAATACAATGCAGATTGAACTAACAAACATATAGGAACGTTTGTACTTCTTAAGTATTTAGTATCAGCCACATTTATATTAAATTCAAAGATATTCCTGCTTTCTCCTCCGTCACGTACTGTAAATGCATATTTTAGGCATTTGAAGACTGGAAGTTAGACTTTCTAAGGACGTTTTTGCGAGCTGCATTTTTCAAAACTTTTTTTCACAGCCATAAACAATTAAATAATTAATTAATAATAATACATTATCAAAATGTAATGGGAAGAAAAATAAGTGAATAAAATAGTGCAAGTAATTTAACAATAGGAATAATTTGGAGACTTTTCTTCACTAATTTCTGAAAGTGAATTTGAACATGCATGGCCTTAATTTAAAAAAAATGAACTTAATTATTTTAGCACAAGGTCATCAGATCTGAAGCTTCATAAAGCATCAACTGTGGAGAGAGAGCAGTGCACTTCTGGGACAGAGAAACATGTAGGTGTGAGGTCAACATACTAACCCTGCATTTGACTAAAGTGACGTGCACACATGAAAAGATGACAGCACGAAGAGGGAGATCCTTCTTTTAGCCTAGAAAATATATGAGACAACTCAATATTTCAGCATACATTAATAGCATTAAGTGTATATTTTAGTTCCACTTTCAAAAAAACAAAATGGGAGCATTGAATGCAATGGACAAAGTATGGGAACAGGGTGCTATATTAGAGACACTAATAGAAACTCACATAGGCACTTGCTTAATTCATTCAGCGGGCCCGAAGAACAGTATTATACACCCCATTCATTATTCAAGTGCTCTCCATTATCAAAGTGCCCAGAGAAATAAGATTAACCCAGCCAGAAATAACTCACTGTGGCGTGATTTTTCTTTCTACAAAGCACTTAGCTGGTCTTATGGAGGTCTGCACACAAACTCAAAGTAGTAGAGTATATGAACATATAATCACCCTACAGTCTGCTGAACACAATAATCCTCTCCAAGAAAATGTTGCTGTAGTGAAGAGAGACGGAGGGAATGGAAAGATGAGAGCAGTGAAAAAAGAACGTAAAGAATTGTTGGAGGGAGGTATGAGTTGAAGTTGAAGAGGGAAGAGAAGAAATAAAAAGACAATAAAAAGAAGGGAAACACGAGAGACAGAAGGGAATACAGACAATACAATACAAGGAACTTAATAAAGGGAGGATACTTGAAAGACATTAAGAAAACATGAACTGAAGAAGGAATGGAAGGAGTCAGATGGGTAAAAGAAAGGGAAGCCAGAGATAAATTGCATGTGAATGGAGTTTAGAAAATAAATAAAGCAAGGAAAACTAAATCCCTAATGGCCGACATGTCTGTCATTGTGACCGTCTGGATTTGGTTCCCTTCATTTCTAAGGTGATCATGTCAAGGTGAGTGCGTCTCTGTCGGCCCGAACAGTCTAACACTAAACTTCTGTGACAGCAGGAGCACCCGGAGGACCCACCCCCCCTGCACATCCAACCCAGAGTCGGGTCCATTTCCACAGCTTGTTAATTGGCTCTTTCCAATCTTCTTTCCAATGGGTGCATGAGAGAAAGAGAGAATATAAATATCGGTTATTGCAGTTTTATTTTATTGCAATCATGTAAGAAAGTGTCATTGAATCACCTCGTTTAGTGGGAATGCTGATACAGCATTCCAACTACTTGTTATGGTATACGCACAAAATTCTTTATTATTCCGCCGGGTAATTTTGCACCTCTTCTCCCATATTCCACATCGCAGAAACTCCGTTCGAACCTCAAAACGTTCAGCTCGGTCGGGGATTGATGGCTATTACTTTTCTTATTCATAACTTTCATAATTCCAAAGATACATACATCCCATAATTCATCAAATGTTTAACATGAAGTCAATGGAGAAACTCTTCAGACTTGAACAATCTTCATGCAACTTCAACTGCTAACTGCTCCTTCATACTTTCACTCAGAAACCTCATTCCAACTTTAAAATGTTACACATCCTTCTGACATTATTCGTGTAACACAACTTTTAAATCTGATTCATACTTTTAGAGATATTAAACATTGTTCAGACCTTGGTAAAGAGGCCTTCTTCAGATTTTAGAGTGGAGGACAGATTTAATTTTGCCTTCATATTTTCTTTTAAACCTGCCCTAATTCCCAAACCCTACATTCCTGAGACATCATTGTTCATGAGAAACGTAGGGAAACATCTCGTAGCTTGAAAAAATGTTTTTTTTAAGCAAAATTATTAAACAAAATGCCTCTTGAGGGCATGAAGTGACAAAAACTTTCAACATGTCTCCATTAAACCCCATTGTAAATTCAGCCTCATCTTTCCCCACCATCCAAACTAGTGTTCCAAAGGAACAAAAGACCTTACTCTCTATTTGGAAGAATGTCACACTTGAAAAACACTTTCTTGGCATTGGACTATAGCCAACTTTAAAGTTTCGCACTTCGTACAGTTCCTTTAACTCGTAGAACTTCACATGAAAAAACCACATGAAAGCCAATTAAGTGACACCGAAAAAACCCGTCTATTTGAATTTCCACANNAGCAGACTTCAGATAATGGTTAATGGTCCTGCCCTCAACAGCTCAACGTCAATTATGGGGTGTCATCATATGCCGTTTCCATCCCTCGCCATAAAACACGATGTCGCTGTAATTCCAATGGACACGGTCCGATCGTCCCCTAAAAACTTTGCTTGTATATCACCGGTCCATGCCTCAACAGCTTTACGCCAAATCTGAGATCTCACCATAGGCTGTTGCCATGGAAACGCATCCCTCGCCATAAAACACGATGTCGCTGTAGCTCCAATGGACACGGTCAGGTCGTCCCATAATCTTCATCTGTATATCACCTCTCCATGCCTCAACAGCTCTACGTCAAATCTGACATCTCACCATATGCCGTTTCCATACAAACGCATCCCTCGCCATAAAACACGATGTTGTCGTAACGCCTATGAAAAGGGTCAAAACAGCACCACACTTCAGATAATGATTAACGGTCCAGCCCTCAACAGCTCTACGTCAATTATGGGGTTTCATCATATGCCATTTCCATGGAAACGCATCCCTCGCCATAAAAGACGATGTCGCTATAACTCCTATGAAAATGTTCAAAAAGTGCACAAACTTCACATGTGTGCCAACAGTACAGCCGTGAAGACATCTATGGGACAGTTTTGAGATTTCTTCAAATGCTGTTGCCATGGCAACACAATGCTCGCCATGAAACACGGTTTTCTCATAACTTCAGTGAAAATGCTCCAAACGGCCCAAAACTTCACAGGTTTGGTAACGATGCAGCCATCAACGCAAAAATCTTGATGCTGGGCGTGTCTGAAGTTTGGCGATTTTTTGCGAGCAACGCGACCAATCACATGAATCTCCCGCCCCCGACATACAAAGCAATAGCAATGTTAAAACGAAGTAATATATATATATAAACTCCCCAAACAGGCGAAAACCTACCAGTTTCACTCACTGTCTCTATCACCTCCCTCCATGCCTGGTTCCTCCGGTTTGTATCCAGGTAAATAGTTCTGGTCGTAAAGAACCGGGTGATTTGCTACCGTAATTTCTCATTTGGAATATGAGGAAATGAACTGCGTCCTGGCTCTCCCAGCTTGCACGCAGTTTGATTGGCTAGCGCTTGTACTGGCGGGATTTGCATGAACAGGATTTGATTGGCTGATGCCAGCTTCGAAAGCATCGGGAGCATCAAAAGTTGAACATTGCTCAACTTTTGATGCTCACGATGCTTGCAAAGTCATGCTCCGCTCCCCACAGTTCGGCGAAGATTAAAAATCTTCTACGTCACCCCATTCAAGTGAATGGGCGAAGCTTTGAAATATTTTTTTCATGCCTGTGTGTGGACGGGCGTATTATGGGATGTCATCAAATGCCGTTGGAATGGCGACAGATCATTCGCCATCAAGTTAGTTCAAAAGTTTGCAGTTCAAATATTCTGCTGCTTTCCCAAGCCTTTTTACTTTCTTTTCTTCTCTCATCACACATTAATGTATCATTTCAATCTAAATTCTTCACTTTCTTCTTACACATTACATTTCAGCATAGCAGTTTAGCATCAGCTTTGCAGCATACAGCATTCCCACTAGCAATTTCTTCAGGAATTGCATTCTCTAGTTTTATTTAGCAAGTTGCTGGGATGCACTTGTTTCATTTACAAAAAAGGAAATGCAATATAGGCTTTCTCCCTTTGTGAAATGCAGGAAATACATGTTAAGAACTTTAAAAATGGTGGAAGATGAGTACAAATTATTAAATTAATACAATATAAGGCCCGCATCAGAATACAATAGCACAGTGGGCGATGGAGACGTATCATTTCTGTATTTTGTCTAAATGGCAATTTAATACTGCACACATCACTGCATAAATCTGTTTTCTGTTTGTAATATTAGACCAAGATGACATTTTTTGTAATATTCCTCAAGCTAATAAGGTGCTCATCAGCAATTAAGTAGCTTATTTTTTAATTGGGGGAAATATACCTTCAATAGAACCGTGTACATTCTGTTTTTCTGATTGCCTTCCGGGTGATAAACATGTAAACAAGGATGTGAGAAGCAGCTCGGCGTTGACATGCTCCGCCACCTCAGACCCAAATACCTACGGAGGGAGGGAGGGAGTCTCTGTGTGTCTCTCTGTGTGTGTGTTTCTCTCTCTGTGTGTGACTGTGTGTGTGTGTGTGTGTGTGTGTGTGTGTGGGTNGATTAAAAGAAAAGCTCTGATAAAACCACACTGTACCTGAGGTTAAAAAAAAAGTATTATCGACTTATTTAAGCCGTTCTGAAAAACAATGATCAATAATACAATAAGCTTTAAAGAGTTTAGTAGCCTATTTCATATCATGTTTCTTGGTTTCAACTTTAAGGAAGAAACAAACGTGCTGCAAAGTTTGTAAAAACGTAAAAACTTGTGTTTCTGTATGCATTGTCGCTTTTGTTTCTATCTTTATTCAAACAAGAATTCCCTACCAATTATATTAAAACAAAAATCAACACAATAAACCCAATGCAAGATGGATAAAGGACTTCAAAAATTACACATAGATATGTGTTCTTTCAAGTTGGTCTGGAGGTTGCTCCGTTTAATGTGTAACGGGAGTATCTGAGGCTCCATTCTTTCATTTCTCGGCAACATAACCAAATTTCGTGGTGAACAAGAGTGGAATGGATTCTGTTCTCTCCTCTGTCTGTGTTTCATTTAATTCTTAGGTTGCCACCAATAAATAAAAGGTCATGTGTAAAAACCAAAGCTGGATTCTGATATTTCAGAAAACCAAAGGACAAAACGGGCAGCGAAGAAAGAAGAGAAACGTAAGTTGAAGTATCATCAAAAACAAAAAGTGAAGGAAATCATCAAAACAAAGGTGACCAGAGTAATCATCAAAACAAAGTGAGTTTAATCATCAAAAAACAAAAGTGATAGTTTTAATCATCAAAACAGAAAACAACTATATATATAAAAAGTATCCACTAACATTGTAAAATTGAGACCTCTTACTTGCTTTCATTTCAAATTATTAAAAAAACAAGTAACTTGTGAGCACAGCATTATTTAGGTGGAGAGTTTGTTGGAGAATTTAAGACCCTGGGTATATGAGTTGTGGCCCTCTGAAGTGGACATGCCGGTCTTTATGCCAATTCCCAGGAGAAGCAAAAAAACGTGGTTAAAATTCGTCTGTTTAATGATCCGCCACTCTTTGCGCATATTAACCTTACTGAATAATGTGAAGTATACTGAGTAAAGATTGGATTTCAAGTTTGTCACTTGATACAGACTATCCCTTGCACCTTTCCGTCCTTTCCCACTCTTCCCTTTCTTCCATGCACTTTCCTCCCCCTCAGTGCTCCCTATCTAGCATTTAATGCATCTTGAAGTTTCGATGCTACATTGGTCTAGGGATTCAAAAATATTCTCCTTGTCCCGCTCTGCTTACTCAGCACTGATAGAGGAGTGTATCTCCCTTTCTTCTCTCTCCTCAACTTCTCCCTAACACTGAGCAGGATGTTTGGATTGACAGAGTTCCTGTCACTTTCCCTCTGTTCTTTTCCATTTCAGGGTCTATTCTGGTGTCAGATTAAGGAGGAAAGTTGTGGAGAGTGCTGACAGGGCATAGAGGAGAGAGGGGTGAGGGATGAATGCAGCGTTTATTTACATTATGAGGTTCCAACTCTATTCGATTGCTGAGTTGACTTTCATAGTAGTAAAATAGAGAGAGAAAGTCCTTAGTCTAAAAAGGCTGGATGTTAAAGTCACGCTGCCTCTCTGCCCAAAGAGAAGACGGGAGCAGGCCTGATGTGACCCAAAGCACAAAGCCAGTGTGGAGGAAGGAGGCTGTTGTGTGGTTGTGTGTTGTTGGTGGTGTGTTGTGTGTGTGTGTTTTTTTTCGCGTGGTGTGTGTGTGTGTTGTTGTGTGTGTGTTGTTGTGTGTGTGTGTGTTTGTGTGTGTGTGTTTGTGTGTGTGTGTTGTGTGTGTTGTGTGTGTGGGTGTTGTGCGTTATGGGTGGTTTTGTGTGGTGGCTATGGGTGGTGCGTGTGTTGTGGATGGGTGGGAATGGGAGGGGAAAACAATATGGTCTGCATTGCAAGGTCATTAGGAAAAAAAAAACATTAAAAAAACATTTTAATCAATCATTAAAATGGCAAGGCTTCACACCTCCATTTTACGTCCACCATGAAACAACTGCCTTAAATTTGCTCTCTCTCTTTGTGTTTGTGGTTGTGTGTGTGTGTGTGTGTGTGTGTGTGTGGTGTGTGGTTGTGGGTGTGTGGGAATGCGTTTGGTTGTATGATATTATATATGTATACACACGCATCCCACGATGCATCACTCAGCTATTTTGATCTGGGCTAAAAAAAGCCTACACAGAGGACAAGAGATGTGCCCTGATGTTTTTAAGGTTAGGTCATGTTATTAATATCTCGTATTTACAAAGTGTGTGTGTTGTGTGTTGTGTGTGTTTGTGTGTGTGCTGTGTGTGTGTGTGTGTGTGTGTGTCTGTTTGTGTTTCATTATTGTGTTTATATGCTTTCAAATTCTAAAATATTAAGTTTTTTCAAGCTTTCTATACTTATTCATTAATTTATGAATGTATTACAATTGAGCACCATATTACATAAATTTTGTTTTCTTGAAGCTGTAAATTTAAACAAAAAGCGTACATCTAAGGTTATTCAAGCAATGTTGTGGCTCTAAAAAGAAAGAATATCTTGATTTCAATCCGAGACAAACTATGTTTATAGTGAAACAATCGAACATATGTTTTAAAAAGTCACCTTGGAGACTTATGGAGCTGTTTGTCAAAAACACGAAAAATTTCTTATGGACAAAACAATTGTCATAAGCATTATTACCCTTTATATCAACACAGAATCTTTGCAAAAAGACTCAGATGGCCGCTTGTAATCTGTGTTCAATCTATATTATGGGACTTGAATAGTTGGAATAATGAATTAAACTGGGTTAATGCGCGCTCTCTGTTTCTGGAGCAGATGGGAGTTTATTGTTCGCAGAGAAAACTGAGAATCGTTCACAACTTTCCAATTGCCAGTCAGTTGGAGGCCCAAAACTTAATTAGATTCAACTTAATCAGGCTCTGGCTGGGCATGAGATAATGGGAGATGAATTTATTCCCTCATGAAAAGCGTGGACATAGCTGTCATAATGCCTTGATCCGTGTGTCCTCCATTGATAGGTGCATGGTATAGTGTCTGTGTGAATCTCTCTCTGATGTGTGTAGCTGTGTCTTCTGACTCTCTGTGTCTCTCTACTCCTGTCTCTCGTATCAGATGCTGGTGCTACCAGCCGAGGCTCACTGGTTCTGTCAATCTACCTGTGCTTCTCCCCCAGTTGGCCAAGCATTTACACACGCAACACAATACACCGCGCCGTTGATCATTGTACCGCTGTATCCAGAGCTTGATGTGAGAGGCGTGTGGGTAATGGCCGGAACAGCACGATGGATCTCAGAGCCATCAGCTCGAAATGTGTGTCAATAAACATATATATGACATGTTTGTTCCCCCAAGGACCTTGCAGTTTTTGAGACCAAACTACGCTACCTGTTAACCTATGGGCTTCACGTAATCTTCCACGACATAATACTCGGCTGGTTCCTTCTCTCGCCGGTTGATGGGACGCGTGGGCAACTGGATCTTCAGATCAGAGCGCAACACGCGAGTTACCGTGCACGACTCTGTCGGACTAGATTGGAGCGTAGAGACAGACGGATGGATGGGCTGTCTGACATAAGAAGGGTATGCGAACGCACTCCACACCAGACTAATTAGGAGGATTGCCAACTTGCGATGAACATAATTTTCGGGATCATATTTTAGAAAAATAATTCTTTATAATGTTTATTTTATCTCTCTTGGTTTTAATCACATTAATTTTAGGGACACCTAATAGGCTTATTATTACCTTGACCTTATAAATAATCCCTAAACTTCACCAGTTGGGGATTAGTTGCTGAAATACAATACACTGTGCTCATACTTCTCACTCCTTTTCATAAAGCATAGCAGCCTATTACCTACCCTTTAATCTGACCCCTAAACTTAACCAATTGGGGTCTGATGCCTAAACATAAGTCCAGGGTCCATGCTTCTCATCCTTTTAGTATGCATTCAGCTGGCCTATTGCCTTACCCTTTAATCTGAACCCCTAAACTTAACCATTGGAGGTCTGATGCCTAAACATAAGTCCATGTCCACATGCTTCTCATCCTTTTAGTCTGCATCAGCTGGTCTATTGCCTTACCTTTTATCTGACCCCTAAACTTAACCCAGTCGGGCTCAGATGCCTAATCCTAAATTCATATCCATTAATGAACCATCTTCCCCTCAGTTGACCACTTATCCTAACCACTCTGGCTCTTTGCCTAAAAATCTAAACCACATTATCTCCCCACTTTTTCATTCTGACCTTCTTTCCAAACCCCTTTTCGGATCGAACCCCCTTGGGGGGACGAATGAAACGGGCCTTAAAACAGATACAGCCAAAGCGGCAAGGGGAGGTGTCCGCCCGTAACACAGCTAGCCTCCTTGTCTCTGTCTCTTCAAACTTAAATACTCTGTCTATCTTACCACCCTTCATATTTTATGACTCAGTCATGATCTAAGCTAGGACATGAGCCGACACGTCATCTAGTGCGCGTGCTTTCCTTGGATCTCTATACAACCATGAAGTCGTCGGAGCGACATGGGGGGATCCGGTGGCCCTTACAAAAAACCTAACCTAGGCGGAGCCTGGAGAAACGGGGACGTGCTCCGAACCTAAGTATAAGATTGGCTGGAGTCGCTTCGTTTTCTTCCCACCCACCCATATATATCCATGTAATAGTTTTTTCATTCAAACCTAGGTTAAGATCATAAATATTGGGTATTATCAGTTCTCCATTTAACTAATATATCTCTTTTTTTATATCCTCCTTAATCCTAGAGATAAACTTCTCCTGCCTCTTCCTCATTCTATTATATATATGTGATTTAAACTATCAGCATTCAAAAACAGTCCACCTCTTTATCTCTACTTTTTACCCAAACCTTTCCCCTCTCAGGCCCTCCCGGGGTCCTGCCAGAGGGTAGCGGGTTTAACAGAGAAAGCCTAGACCGGCTGGGGGAGTGAGACGTAGTCACTGACCACATCCTTGCCTCTGAATTTCTCTAACCAGTACCCCATTGAGGATACACCTCTTTCTCTCCCTCTCTCTCTATCCTCCCCGCTATTTCTAAGAGAGCGATTAATTAGTCGGTCACTGGACCCTTAATATAACCTTTGGATTAAATCCTTTTAGAACCTCCTTACTTATACTTCTAAAATAACATGATCATTTATGAGATTTACACTTAAAACCTTAGTCGGACCAATTCTACTGGAGTGAAGGGCGGTTAAAATTCCGCTTATATTCACTCTTAAAAATATTAGAGTTTTTGAGAACACAATAGAAATAATACCTGGTATTTACTTTAATATATATACCACTCTAACTTTACTCTTAAAATAGATAAATTACATTTCGGGTGTAATGGAGTTAAAAAATAAAATATTTTCTTAAAATAGTCTATAAACAGATTTATAGATTTCTTTTTATTATAATACACTGCCTTTTACGGGCATTTAGTATAGTTATAATTTGCTTGCAATTCATGGGAGTTAACCACTATGAGATGCTATTGGTCATGTTACCTTCAATTCCACGCGTTTTTGACGTCACTTCGGTTTGCGGCACAACCATTCCTGGGCGAGTGCTTCCCAGTGACAATAGCTGAAAGCACATGTGGTGTGAAGACTCTACTAAAATCCTTTGACATCCACATTGAAAATACTGGTCTTTCAACGTTGGAGAGTGAGTATTTTTGATCATTGACATATCAGAGACCAGATATCATGATCCATTTGAAAGAATAATCAGTTTTTAATATTATACATAAATAAGATAATTTCACAAAATGGCGGCCGTTTTTTTCCAGTTGCATTTACTTCAGATTAAATAATAAATTGGATCATTTCAAGTCGGGAGGGTTTAGGATTAATTATTAATATCTTAGAGCATCTGTACCAAGAGTTATTTGAGGATAAAGCGGTTTAAAACACTTACATAAATGGATCACTCTTTTGTAACAAAGGGACAAAATGGCGGCCGGTTGCTAACTTTTCACATGCTAATCCATTTATAATCCTTTCAATTCTTCATCAAAACTTAATGAATTATTTCGGGGAGTGACAACATTTGATTACGGACATATTTTAGTTACTATATTAGACCGAGGTTTAAGACAAATCATGGTTTAAAAACGTAGTTAAATAGATCGTTTTTTATTTTTTTATTATTATTTTTTATTAATTTTTTAATTAATTTTTTATTGTTATATACACTCCCAATATAGCTAGGAATACTGCACTTGACAAAAAATGCAGGAGAGTTCATTTTTTCTAACTCTCTCCTATTTTTTGTCTATGTGTTACTCATATTCTTTTAACTACTTCTCTCCTGTAATGAGATTACCATTCTATTGTTTATTAGATTTAAAGTTACACTCAGGCCTGTGTGTGTGTGTGTGTGTGTGTGTGTGTGTGTGTGTGTGTGTGTGTGTGTGTGTGTGTCTCTTTCTCTCTCTCTCTCTGAAGACAGACATGAAAACCAAGCCAGGCCACAGTGGGGCCCCTGAAGGAGGTCCCTTAGCCGACGCAGCCCCACCCCCCCTCTGCTCCCACTGGCCCCAGGCCCTGAAGACAGCCCCGAGGCTAATCGACCAGGAACACAATACAGAAGCAGCAACGGCAGCCTGCGTACAGATCAAGAGAAAGAGTGTGAGGATGTTTATCAAGCCACTAAATACAAATAATGATCCTCATCAGCCGTGGCCTTTTACACACCTTAAGAGATTTATGTCTACATGATGCTTCCCCTCTTGTTGTGAATATTTGAAGCATGGACTATCCCTGACAGCATCATACCTGCTGCATCCCATCACATCAGGTAGAAGAACAAAGATGGTGAGATATGGTTGAATAGCAGGTCAGGTTATATTGCCTTAGGGTGATTCAAGCTTATTTGCATACTTTCCAAGATTCCCACATGGGGTTTGGATTAATAGCCATGATAACGGGTCTAAATTAATCTAAAACAAATCTTATTTTATCTTATAATGAGGCCACAAGATACCACTGGCAAAACAGCTTCCTTTGAGTTATGTAAAAACAGGGGAGCAGTTGATCTTTTGATTCAAAAAGCAACAAAACCAGAGTGATTGAGCGGATTTAACTTCTATTAATATTAAACAAAAAAATATGACTGATGTGTTGTGAATCACAAGAATGCAACGGCAAAGATTGTACAGGGGTTGCTACTAAATTACATGATTTGATCAAAGAGACGAATGGTAGAGTAAGGTTTTTTTTAAGGAAACAATAATTCAGCAATGTAGTTCTATGTCCTGGGCAGCTGCAACCTTACAGGGAGGGTGGCAAACAAAAATAAACAAACATTTATCACCACTGGCTATGTATACACATGTATTCAGGCAATAGGTACTGTATTGCATTATCTCAAATGTAAGATCTTTTTGAAAAAAAACATGATGCATTTTTACCAAAAATGATATGTTGTTAAATTAGACTTCCTTTTGACTTTCTGTTATATTAAAATGCTTCTTACACTTTATTCCGCCATTGTTTATCATTCTACAGATAAAACTCAATGCAGTGTGGTCGGCACAAATAGATTCTCATTATGCCATTTTAAACTCATCTTAGTTTATTTGTCCTCTGAAGTCTTAAAGCTTGCAAGGTAAGGTTATTCAAAGTATTGGAAATATTGCAACAGTTCTATAAAAAGCACTGTTGGAAAAGAGAGTGATTCTCTTTATTAAGTAATGAGGGAGCCACGGTTCAGCAGCCCACAGACACACAGCGAGCACCACACAGAGACCCCGGCAGCACCCAGAGCCAACCCCCCCCACAGCTCTCACATTGCATCAAGTCACTGACTGACGGCTACATTGTTCAAGGCAAGGGGGAAAAGAGTGGTGAAGATGTGCCTCTCAGAGAGCTGCTCACCACAGCCAGTGTCTACTCTACACACACATGCACATGGGGCGCACCCATTGGTTGAGTGCACTCCACGAAAACAGGGTCTTAAAGAAGTTCTTTGGAGGCTGAATCATTCATATTTGAGCAATCATTTGAACTTCTAAACGTTTCTGCTTTGCCATTTCTGCACACACATAAATAACATAACACTTTGATTGTGTGGTTCCCCCTGGTCCGATTGAAAAGGATCAGCTGATTCATATTTGAAGTTTCATTTGACTGCTTTCTTTTTTTGCTTACTGTTTATAGCCATCTTGGCATAATCCACTATGAATTAATTAAAATGTAAGTTTGTTCAAGACATGTTTTGCCATATCGGTTCATTTTTACAAATCCCATGTGTTTAAATATGTGATGCATAGATGGTAATGTGTTGCTATTAAATAAGCCAATTTATTAATTGTTCAAGGTATTTAAGAGAAGTTATGAAGCTACGGCTAACGGATGCTCAAATGACTTATTTAAAGTAATCATATACAACACTTCAATGCAATACAAACAAAAGAGAAAAATCCACAACTTCATTTTTGTTGGGACCCCTAAAGTAAAACATTAAAGCAAAATGATTGGACCGCGCAATCTCCTCTTAATGGAGGTTATCCCACAAGTTCAAGCATATGGCAAGTAGATTTAGCTTTTATTCATTTCTGGAGGATATCAAAAAATCAATTGTTAATAGTTAGAATTCCGTTTTTATTTATAACTAGTTACAATTGAATTCCTGATATCAAAAAAAGGATTTTGAACTAGTTCAAAATGTATTTCTGATATCAAGAATTGGCATTTTGACTAGTTGAAATGTAATTCTTGTTATCAGAAATTTGTATTTTTACTAGTTGAAATGTAATATTAACTAGTAACAATTGAATGACTGATATCAGAAGTAGTACGAGTAAGAATTAATTTGTTGATATCCTCCAGAAATGAACAAAAGCTAAATTGGCTTGCCATACGAGTAAACACAGGCTTCAATTTGCCACCAATAGCAGGATTAACCCAGCAGGGGGCGCCATGACCCCCTACTCTCACACTCTCTTCCTAGTGTGTGTACTCATGCTTTCATGGCAGCCTCAATATATGTAACCTGTGTTCCCCAGATACCATAACACTATTTTTCCCACTACAAAAAATTCCTGAATACGACATCAGACAGAAAAGTGATTAAACCAGAAGGCCCATGATCAAAAGTTGAACAAGCCAGCGCTCTACAATATGTTCTACTTTTCTTGTTGAATTATGCAATGCTTTGTATACGGGTTATAAACAACTTGACTGATCCCCGTTTAAATAAACAGATGTTTTGCTATATTTGAGAATCACCTTGTAGAACACAAGATCAATATGAGGTCAAAATCTAATTAGCCCCACTTTTAAATTGACTAGTATTATTTTAATATTAGGTTATTTTCATATTGTTTTATTTATTTGATAGTTTTTGACTTGTATTTGTATTGGCAAAGGTCCCTTTTAAGTTGGTGTTCAATTTCATTTGACTTCCATTAATCTTATTCATCATTACATTTATATTATAAATGTCTTATTTGGATTTTATTTGCATTATTTTATTTATTTATTTAATGTGTATTTATATGTTATCCTATTGATTGATTATGTCTTCCTTTATTTTACCGAGAGAGATCACCATTTCATTGTGGTTTACTTTTTATTACCATACTTTGTACTGCTGTGTCCCTTCAAGTTTTAAACTGTTATATCATGTTTTTTGTTTTGTTTCTTGCTGCATGTAAAACTCTGGTTGTGTTTTAAATTGTGATGTGTGCCTTGGTACAGCAAACTTTACAAATAAAGCTTGTTATTATTATTATTATTATTATTAATAGCTGTGTTGCAAATATAATAGATTTAATAATTTAAAATAATAAGTAAGTTCCTAGCAGAAACAAAAACAGACATAACTGAAATTGTACTTCAGATCCAGGTTAAACTATATCTTAAGTAAGTTGTTTTATTAACTAAATGACAAAAGAAAGTATTGCATCCTTGCTATGAAAAAGATACATATAAACCTGATAAAAAGCTTCTTGCTGTGAACAGATCACCATGCCGACCGGTACAAAGCATTCCCATACACACATTCCAATCATGGGCAACACCATTTATTTGTTCTGTAAACAACTATTGAAAACACTGTGTTATACTACAATAAATATATCATTCAAATAATAAAGACAATTAACTTATTAATTTAGATTAAATACAATGACAAATAAATATGCAGGTGTATTTGATAGAGACCTCTGTCATAAATAGTCCAATGTTTTAGCTGTGTCTGAGGATGCCGATAAACATTTCCTTCAAGATAACTCAAAAACCATTCTTTGTAATTATCGCTTCTAAAAAACAAACAATTGCTATCATAAAAAAAAAAATCATTAAAAACTTGTTTTAACAGTGTTACAAGAAGCAAACCATGTCACATAAATCATTCAATATCTCAAATTTCTTCGCCCAGTATTTTGTAGATTTTTGGTAAAAATGACATTTTGAAAACATATTTAAAATGTTATCTTAAATATTGAACTATAGTAAAATAAAAATGAAACACTCAGGCACTCGGCTGATCCACTGGCGGCTGGGCCTCAGGTGTGGGAGTAGTTGCTGGGCGCATGTGAACTTGCTGGATACATTTGCGGATTTTGGACAAGAGATGGGAAACAGGTTCCTTATCAGTATTCTCCTTTTCTGGTGTCTCTTCACAGGTTGCCTGAAAGAAAAAGTTGGTCAAGTGTCACTCTAAATTCTGCATTTGCTTTAACCATCTAAAAACAAAGTGGGGGGGGTTCACAGATTTGGTCTTCTCATTTTGCAAATGTGATGTCAGAGGGAATTCTTACACGAGTGCCCATGATGTAAGCCTTCAAGTTCCTCAAAAGGACTTCATCCCCCTGCCTGTGTTTCTCACGTTTATTCAGGATCTCAAACGATTTACAGAAGAACTTATCCTGTAAGGAACATAAGCAGGAATACATTAGGACTTCAAAATAAACAAGGCAAACACTTATATTCAATGAATCAACATGGCCATTGCAATCTGTCTCTGTAAGCTACAGTTTGTGCTAATGACCAATTGCATACGTTTTGTTTACCGTCAAAGTACTTCAACTATAAGCAACCAAACTCTTCTTACATTGCATTTTTCAGCCAGACCGGTCAAGTCCTCCACCCAGGTCTTCTTCAGAACATACAATACAAAAAGTTAATTTAATATTTCAGGAACAAATCATTTGTTGCAAAAAAAGTCACAAGCAAGTAAACGGTTATAAAATGAGATCTTACCTCTGTGTTATTCCAGTTACCTACTATATTAAGGATGACCTTTAGGTTATCTAGAGGCTGATGAGTAGGCTTGGCAACAGTTGGGCCGAGCATCAGTGTCGCGGCGGACAGAAACATCATCACCATCATCTTCATCATCATTATAGCTAGTTGGCTGTCGACCTCTGGTTGAAGTTACTTCAAGTTTTCTTTGACTAGATCACTCAAATGTCAGCTGACGCTTGTTCTGAATACTTGGCTGAGAACGAAAGATTTATACTTGCTTGGCCCCCGCCTTCGCAACGTTTTCCCCCTCATTAGAAAAAACAAACTGCAATGAGTCTGCAGTGTATGTGAGATAAGATCTTTTGATTAAACTGTGGTTTGTGACAAACTTCACCAAAAAGGAGAAACGATTCTCTGAAGCTAATCTATACCTTTCAACAACCGTTCAAGAGATAAATCGTAAATAGCAAACCATTCCAAGATTTAATGACAGAACGTAATGAGAGGAAAACAGGAAAACATAACTGTGAACTTTCCAAATGTTTAAGCAGAACAGATACATGGACAGCAGATGGCTACAGGAAACGTTTTAAAGACACAATGCCAAGACCATGCAAACGTCATGATGCTTAACACGGAAGCTGTTCCTGCTTTAGATTAGAATCAGAACTTTGGTCTTTTAGTTCGTACTTTATCTGGTAGTTTCTTACTGGAATGGAGGATTTAATAAAGCATTACGTAAAGCATATTTTCTGTTATGAAACAGTGACGTTTGAAATCAACACAATATTTTGAATCATGGATATTTGCCAGTGTCTTCGGCGGGTTAAGATCATTTAACTCGTTCCCTTTTTTCAACTAAATCAACGCTGAATTTGCCAAAACTGAAATGAAAACACGGAGATCGAGGTTTACTGTGCATTTCCAAGGAAGTGTAGAGTCTTTGGTCTGCTCAGTTGAGATAGGTAGAGAGGGAGGTGATGCTGCACTTTGTGATCTCAGAGTTCTGGTCCTGGTTCTTACGGATGCGGTAGAAGTGCTCGATGTAGCTGGAGCGGCCCAGCAGCTCCACAAAGTCCTCGTCGTGGGTGATGATGAGCAGCTGGAAGTTACGCTGGCGAGAGCGACTCTTAATGATCCTGAGGAGAGCGAGCGAGAAGGGTACATCAACTCACAGTTCACACAGTAGCAGGACAAACCAAATCAAAGCTAACTTTTTTAATTGTGTTCATGCAGAGCTTAGTGATTAAGCATTATCAGCAATTTGATGAATGATTTTGATATTTGTTTTAGTTTACTAGGTTAGTCTACTGATTGTTTTCTGTCCCTTCTAAATGCTAGAAGGATAATTAAAGGATTTAAACATTTCTGAAGCAAAAAAAGGCTGGAGGCTTGATAATTCGAGCTGGCATGATGTGCCGTCACTGTGGGCATTTTCTTTTTTTTAGTTCTATCCTTGTTAGGTCCTTAATGAGCTAAAGACCTATTCTTTAACCTTGGGAGTGATTATATTTAGGTGGATCCACACATTAAAGTGGACCTATCATGCTATATTTGAATAATATAGTGTAGGACCATACCTATATAAGGCATATTTATACTTTTTATTTTTCAAAATACCAAACAGATCATGCATTTTAGCCATTCCTCATTTCGCTCAATTTAACACTGTCTTTGCAAGGGCTGATTCTGTGAGAACAGCACCACCTACAGGCCTGGCATATGTACTACAGCGTCTCCAGCGTCTATCATGCAAAAGTGCATTTTGAATGATAGGTCACCTTTAAGGCAAGGCAAGTTTCTATAGCACTTTTCAAACCAAGGCAATTCAAAGTGCTTTATAAAAATGAAAGACATTGAGAGCATAACACACATTATAAACATTAAAAAGCAAAGTAGTACTAGGATGGGTTAAATGCAGAGAACAGATTTCACTGTGTGAGCTGTGTGCTCTGCATGTGTGACCATTAAAGCGGGTTTCATCCCTCCAATTCTATCTATATTTTAAACATGAATAACACAGGTACATGAATAAAAGTTACAGTGTAAGATGTGAATAGTTCAATTAAAAGCAGCGGCAAAAAGAAAAGTCTTCAGCCTGGATTTAAAAGCAGTCAGAGTTGCAGCAGACCTGCAGGTTTCTGGGAGTTTGTTCCAGATATTTGGTAATATCCCTGACCAAATCTCACATTCCTCTACCCCTAGTCTTCCCGTGAAATGAGTTATTTTGACACTTTTCTAACCTTTTGATATTCCTTTCATCCTTCTCTTTCATCCATTTGCATCCCCAGACAACACATTTTCCCCCGTTTTATTTTGACCTTTAAGCCACTTTTCTTTTCAATTCCCACAATTAGGATATTTAAACCTGGATTATTTTAGAGGACACTCTTGGCATAACTCAAAAGTCTTAAAGGGGACCCATCATGCAAAATGCACTTTTGTACGTCTTTTATACATGAATATGTGTCCCCGGTGTTCCAGGGAACTCACCAAGTGTCAGAAAACACAACCCTCTCTATTTTTCTCCATACCCAAATCTCTTAAAAAGGGACTGCAACGGATCTGATACAGACTGATCCAGATTTGAACACTTCTATGACGTCACAGAAGTGGCGCTACGGCTATTGGGCCAACTCCACCAATCAGGAGGAGACAGCCACGGACATTGCTGTTCGAAAGCGCTGGAGACGCTGTAGTACATATGCCAGGCCTGTAGATGGTGCTGTTCTCACAGAATCAGCCCATGCAAAGACAGTGTTAAATTGAGCGAAATGAGGAATGGCTAAAATGCATGATCTGTTTGGTATTTTGAAAAATAAAAAGTATAAATATGCCTTATATAGGTATATTATTCAAATATAGCATGATAGGTCCACTTTAAAGTTAAAACACAGTGTATCTGTGTGTGTGTCTGTGTGTGGGTGTATCTGTGTGTGTACTGACTCTACGAGGGCGTGTGCCAGAGACTCGATGTTGTCTCGGTCCAGGTTGGTGGTGGGCTCGTCCAGGGCCAGGATTCCACAGTTCAGACAGAAGGTCTCTGCCAGAGCGAGACGGATGATCAGGGACGCCAACACCTGGTCAAACAGCCACATTTAAGCATGTGGTAATATGTTGGAACACAAAAACAGCATGATACATTATGTTTTAATGTAATGTATGTGCTTATAGAGAACATTTATTGTGATACCTTCTGCCCGGCACTGCAGCGCCCCCTCATGTCCAGAGCGGTGTCTCCTTTCACCATGACCACTCTGTAGTTGTAAACCCTCCGCCGCACTCCAGCAGACGAGTTTTCGTCCACATCAGAGCGGATCTCCACGTACTCAATGTCTGGAGAGGGGGCAAGAGGAGGTGAGGAAACACTGAGGATACATCCACATCAGTATGTTTTTGTTGTTGCTGGCTTGGTTGTCTTTACTTGCCGCTGTTTAAGGTGTTAGTAAAGACAGATTATTTCTGTAACGGGGCTAAAATACTCTGCACGGAGATCATTGTCGTTTTAAAATGGCAAAAAAGTAAGTGTGGATGTAGCCTAACGGAGAGGAATTAGGGTGAATGATTTACATATAAATAAATACATAACAATCATAGAGTAGGATTGAAATGCACCTTGACCCCTGTAGGTGCTGCGCCAAAGGTCTCTGATGATCTTGTTGATCTCATCCATCTTCATGCTGTGGAATTTCATGATGGTTCTGAGGAAAACAAAAAGGAAACTAAGATAAAACCCTAAAGCAGATACGATATTTGACCTTCCCTAATTCAAGCTATCAAATAGATGTTGTTTTGTTGATTTGACAATCAAGGGACACAAACTCAAGACAGAAGCAGGCACATGTATGTGATTTATAAATACCAATGTCAAACAGTATAATATATTTTACTGTTCACATTGACAACCCCTGCTTTGCACACAATGGAGAAGATAAAAAGAATCAACTCCAACACATTTGTAAACCTTTACTATGTTATGATGATTTGGTGAACAAAATGATAGCGACAGCACTTTTTTAATTAAACCCAGTGATATTGAAACATGAGAAATACTGAATATAAGTAGATATAAAAGATTTGAAGGCAGGCAACTGGATGTTGCTTTCCGGCATACTAAGAATCATTTTGTCGTTAATCTAGTAATTTGACCCGAAACTCCTATGTGGTCTGAAAACACCGGTGAGGACATTATATCAACACCTTTTCTGAAGCCCATATATGGTGGGTGAATTGAAAAACCGTGAAGCAAGGAAGAAAAGAGAGAGGAAGTAGCGCAGTCCTTATCAATCCATGTGGCCCGGTGTATGCATACACTTATGCAGCAGAAGGAAGTCATTGGGCATGACTTCCTTCTGCAAGTGTATTTGACTCGCAACAAACAAAAGAAATGTTGTTTTGTAAGTCACAATAATAATCAGTGATTAATCATGAATAGTTTTTTATACTAGCACTTTCTTGCATTTTAGACGGATGTAAAACAAACAACTTGTGACATGACACACTGGTCTTTTACTTTACTTTGTCTTCGCAAAACAGGGCCGCTCTGCCGCTATCTCAATGCAAGCACTTTCTTTTACAGTGGTGAGCTTATCTGCCTTCTCTGAGGAAAAGACTTGTACATTTTATTAATTTCCGTTTTCTTTTTTTTATGTCTTAAGATTTTCAGACAAATCCCGAGTATTGACATGTTAACGTTGATGGCATGAAAAATAGTGACTTGGTCAAAATCAAATCATTTCTGTTATTTATACAGGGTATATGCAAGAATCCTGAAGTCAAATGTAATACCTTTTAAGACCCTTTCCATACATTTGAAGACCTCATCGCCACTTCGAGTTCTAACCGGTTTACTTTACCTCACATTTACTATATACAGTATTGATTGTAAGATAGCATAGCTAAACAGTTTGTGACAACTCCTTATCATAATTCAGATAGAACAAAGCACAAGAGAATGAATTGTGTGACCAACCCAATGCAAGGTTTATTAGAAAAAATTAGAAAGTAGTATTTGATCTAGGCATTGTTCCCAAGAAATAAAACAGACAGACTACTGAAGAGAGTCTGCACTGCAGCGGTGTGCGTCAGCGACGTGCAGTCAGGGGAGGCACATCGGGAGAGTCGGGACTTAAAGCATTTAGCATCCCCATAACGATGCTGTTTAACAACCGGCGTAAACGGACCTATCAAGCAGCAGTCAGTCAGTGAGCGATGTCCTGTTCAGATGACGTCAAATCCAATGGGATGCCATAAATAAACTACACAGAATCACACTACACACCTACGCAATGATTACATTCAGGGTTTCTCCCCAACATAGATGT
>NW_011335529.1:66601-84898 GCF_000735185.1 Notothenia coriiceps | reverse complement strand
ATTACAACGATAGCGGTGTGTGTGTGAGGGAGAGAGGGAGTGAGGGAGAGAGAGAGAGAGAGGGAGTGAGGGAGGAGGGAGAGAGAGGGACCTGTGCTAGCGGGCACCGTGATGTTAGCATCTGGTTAACTAGCTGCACTAACGGACATAACGAGCTGTTTCCACAACAAGCTGGAGGAGAGTCCTCTCCTGTCAGACTGAGGGGCTCAGGTGAGCTAAAGGACTCTTGAGTGTTTAGAACAGTTTTGTCACAAATTATTCAAATGATTATTTCCGCGGCACACCTTCATATGATCATTATAGTTATACAAACAATAAGAGAATAAATGAAAAACAGGTATGAAATAGCCTCCTATATGGCAGTAAAACAAGAATACAGTTTAATGTGATTTGTAAAATATCCATAAAGAAAAAGAAAATCTGTTTACAGTTGTGTTTCATATGGGTGCTGAGAGAGGTATCCATAGATCTCTTCATGTTGCTCTCAAAGTTCACCAGATTGATGCTTTTAACTTCAATATTTAAAAAAAAATCTTCCCGGGCGAGCATCCCCCCGGACCCCCCTAGAGGAGGTAAGGTCCGCCCCCCAATAGCACTTTACCACTGCCTATATGCCGTGAGCTGATTATGGAGCCTTCATTGTAACAGTAATTCAGATACAATTAGCCTATATAAAAGGCCTCAAATTGGAAGCATTGTCTGGGCCGTCTTTTTCACTCAATTCTGCAATAGGTAGATCTCGCCTTTCACCTAGGCCGAGGTCCGTGATCTTGGGCTTAAAAAGGTTGGTGACCACTGCTTTAAACGTATGGAAGGAAATAACACAACAGACATTGTTTGAGATTTGATTTAAGTACCAAAAACTGCTTTTAAAAATAAACTCCTTCAATTTCAGACCTAAAGAAAAACCCTGCAAAATAATAGTTCACAGAGAAAATGTATATAAAATACAGCAATAACATAGACACATGAATGGCTTAGAGCAGTGCTTCTCAAAGTTTGATCCGTGGACCACTGGTGGTCCGTGAGTATATTGGTAACATTTCACATTTGAAATAAATAAATACATTTAAGTTTTCCGCACTCTCTCGGGAATATCTCCGCAATGGAGCGAGCTTAAGTTTCAATTGCATGATATAGCCCAGCGCAACACCTTCATCACACATGTTGCCACTTGTTTGTACCATTTTCAGGTGATTTGTAATCTGTTTTTTAAAAAACGATTTTGTTTTTGGATATTTGTGGAGTTAGGTGGTCCGCGAGTGTTTTTTTATTGGTTAAGTGGTCCTTGGTATGAAAAAGTTTGAGAAACACTGGCTTAGAGCTTACAGTAGGTCGTATTGTTGGTAAGATTTAGTGTCGACATCAGCACCTTCGTCTTTCCGTCTCTCGTAGTTTTCCTGTTATGAGACATGAGTCCATGCCCTCCTTCTCAGGCCTTTTTGAAGTTCGCCCACCTCAACGTTTCGGTTGTTATTTAGAAAGTCATTTAGCTGATGTTGGTGATGTCACTCTTCTTGTATCACTGAGCTCTTTAGAAATGTCTCAGGTAATGTCAGTGTCAGTGTCACTGCAAAAACAAAGTAGCTAGTGCCTTCAGAAAAAAAATTCTCGGAATTATTACTTTTCTTTCACATCCCCACATTTTTTTTTCATGTGGCCCTAATCGTCTTCCGTTCACGTTACCTTGAATTTGTGAAGACATTTTTTTCCTCCAACAGAGACTTAAAAAAACAAGGTAAAGTCTGTCATTAAAGTAAATGGGTGCCATGTTTAGCAACACCATATCAAATCTTCATTTTACACACACACTTTGAAGAGTGTAATATAAGTCTCATTTATTAAGTTGTATTCTCTTTCATTTTGTTGAGGCGCTTCGAGGCCGCCTCCTCCCCCCAAACAAATGGCCTGGCTTTTTTCGGAAACAATCAAAACCACAAACGTATCAAAGCACTGACAAGCTTTGTGGCGAAGGGATATGTGTGACATCATCACCTTCCTCTGCGAGGGTGGACACAGTCTGTGCAGTGAGACACGTCAAGAGGCAATCTTTTGACCTTATTTGATCTTTTTAATGTTTCTCATCATAATTCCCTATGAGTTTGAAAAGTGTAGCTGGTGTGTTAGTCATCTTTTTTTTTATATACAACTCTACAAGAAATGTCCCATTAAACAAGTATATATTTCATACATTCAGAGCTGAAAAAATAAAGCAATCAAGAAATGTACATTTTAAAATGGACTAATGGATTATAAGGTTGTAGCTTCACATTAAACTTAACATCTTTGGGCTTCAGACTGTTGGTCAGATAAAACATGACTGTTTAATTAAGTTTATCTCACTTGGGGAAATGATAATGACTGTAGATAATGATAGATATCACTTCTCTCTATTCACTGAAAATGAGTTCAGCAAGGCTCCGTATGCTTTTTATAATGGCTTTCCTTCCTTGATAGCATTATTTTATTACAATCTGAAATATAATGTGTAGTTGATCAGGGTGCAATCCTATTTATTTTGTTGTTGGAATCAATTGACATACAAGTCAAGTGAGGATGAAAGGCCAGTGCTCGTCTCAGTGAGGAAGCGTGAGCGCTCTGCTCAGATAGCATCTGAGCAGAGAGCAGAGCATCATTTACCAGTATGTGTGGGTTAAGACTTCAGTGTGTTATCAAGATTGAAAGCAAGCCTCCTAGCAGAGTATACTGCCGGGTCACAGTTTCTATCTGAATACACAGAAAATGGTTTTCATGGTGAGATGCTTTGATTTGGGTCTGGAAAACATAACTTTGCAACTAATTGTTGTCAGCATATGAGACCATCAAGACAATGATGTTTCATGTTCCTTAAATCAGTTGCAGTCAGAACTGAAAATGTGTGTCTGACTGTTGAATCTTTGTATCAACACTGCCTTTTCAAAAAACGCCCCCGTATCTCATTCATGTGTACCTGCTGTCTCTAATAGTTTATGTACAACATTTGTTAAATAACTGGCCGTAGCAGTTGGACAACATTTCACTTAGAATTGTAGAAGAATTATATAATGTTATATATAATAAAATAATTATACGTTATAGCTGTCCCGCTGAAAACATTTTGAACTAAATCTTTTCTCAGCTATATTTTCCACTGAAGTCCCCAGCTGTCTTGTATTTAATTTAAAACAAAAATGTATGTTTTATTAGAATCATTTCAGTGGGAACCTTTTAGTTTGATTCGTCAAGGGTACAGCTTTCTATGTTTCTGTGTGATACACCTACACGGCATCCCTGATGCTACAAATACAAAAACATGAATCTGAGCTCCTGATCACTGAGCTCTTTAACCTCGGCGAGGTCAACACTCAAAATTCAGCGATCACATTATAAAGGAACTACAAGAAATGTGGGTGCATGTATTTGTTTAGCAGGGTCCTGTCTACAGACATGTTTTTTGGTAAAAAGTTCCCACTTGGTCTCACTACCCCTCCAACTTGGCTCAGCAAGGGAACATGGTGTAAAGAAAACAACTTCTACTTAACAGGTGGTAACTTTGGAAGATACACACTTGATTTGATCAACTCAGAATTCTGAGGCATTGTATTCACTTCTGATAAACTTTGGAAATGTGCAAATAGCAACAAAAGCGGGGATTGTTCCACATGTCTTACATTGGAGAAGATGGTTTGGACGGGTTCTTTTAACAGTATGAATACTCAAAGGATTAAATCCTATTTCATCCTCATTCAATATTCTAAATTCAAAAAACCATGAAAAGTGTTTTAAATAAGCCTCATCAGCAGGTGATTTATGCAATATATATATATAACAGGGTGTCCGCGGGGTCTTAAAAAAGTATTCAAATCAAATCAATTTAGCGAAAATTAAGGCTATTAAAAAGTATTAAACGGCATTTTCCAAGGTATTACATTTTGTAGCTTGTTTTCAATAAGTATATAAATTGTCCAAAGAGGTTGTATTCTACAGTCTGCCTGAATGTAATCNATGTGATGTGAGATGTGAGACAAACGGGGTTTGTCAAACAGAGCAGATGGTGTAGTCCTAAACGATAGCTGGGGATTCTGGGTAGTGTAGTGTCTTCTGCCATCGCAGAAGACACTACACTACCCAGAATCCCCAGCTATCGTTTAGGACTACACCATCTGCTCTGTTTGACAAACCCCGTTTGTCTCACATCTCACATCACATCGTCATTAACAAATAGACCGAAAACATTTAAATAAAAATAAAATAATACTTTATTCCGAGTGTGCTTGCTTTTCTCTTTGAAAGTCATCACATAACGGCATTGTAATACACGGTTCGGCTGCATTACATATTACATATCTGCTGTAATTCTCTATTTATAGAGCCCCGCTGAGAAGACTTCTAGACAAACAGGAAGAACTGCCGCCAACACTGAAAACGTGACGTGGATCATAAATATATCAGCAATTAAACAACATCTTACATTTCTTTTCACACAATACGTCCCCTCGCAGGATCAACACTAATTCGGCTGACTTTTATATTTGATCCGGGGTGGACCCGTTCAAATCCAGTTTTGGACAGTCTGCCGTGGTTCCATCCCATTTCAAGTGCTGTTCGGCGCTCGGCGTAACCCTCGGAGCACACTCTCCAATCACAGAGCTTGAGGACTATCACAGGGTTTGTCAAGCGAAGCAGAGAGAATACTTACTTCCTAGTGTAATATCCTCAAAAGCAGTGGTCACCAACCTTTTTAAGCCCAAGATCACCGACCTCGGCCTAGGTGAAAGGCAAGATCTACCTATTGCAGAATTGAGTGAAAACCAGACAATGCTTCCAATTTGAGGCCTTTTATATAGGCTAATTGCATTTGAAGGCTCCATAATCAGCTCACGGCATATAAGCAGGGGTAAAGTGCTATTTGGGGGGCGTACCTCCCCTCCTCTAGGGGGGTCCTCACCTCCTCTAGGGGGGTCGTGGTTCCCCGGGAAGATTTGTTTTAAAATATTGAAGTTGAAAGCATCAATCTCTTTGAGAGCAACATGAAGAGATCTATGGATACCTCTCTCAGCACCCATATGAAACAGAACTGTAAACAGATTTTATTTTTCTTTATGGATATTTACAAATCACATTAAACTGTATTCTTGTTTTACTGCCATATAGTAGGCTATTTCATACCTGTTTTTCATTTATTCTCTTATTGTTTGTATAACTATAATGATCATATGAAGGTGTGCCGCGGAAATAATCTTTTGAATAATTTGTGACAAAACCGTTCTAAACACTCAAGAGTCCTTTAGCTCACCTGAGCCCCTCAGTCTGACAGGAGAGGACTCTCCTCCAGCTTGTTGTGGAAACAGCTCCTTATGTCCGTTAGTGCAGCTAGTTAACCAGATGCTAACATCACGGTCCCCGCTAGCACAGGTCCCTCCTCCCTCTCCCTCTCTATCACACTAAATGCGCTATCGCCACACACATACAGAGCCAGCTTGAATGACACAAACACACGTGTATTTCCATGCAACTCTCTGATTGGTCTGGTGTGTTGCCTCTGTTGCGTTCACTGAACACGGGAAATTACAGTCCTGCCGTCGTCTCTTGTGTCATGATGAGGTTCACGTAAAGCACGGTTAATGTATTATATTATTGAGGTGTCTCAAATATACGTCAATCAAGTGGCACCTGCTAACGGGGTGGTAGATGATAGGTTTACATCTAAAAACGTATTTTTTAAACATTATTATTTTAATTTAATTTTTCTTTCTTTTGTTACTTTTTTTTTAACGGTCCGCGATCTACCCGCACCACACTCGCGATCGACCGGTGGGCGACCACTGGTTTAAAGCCTTTTAACATGTGGTGGTTTCTTTGTTCTCTGTGGTTTCACACTTAAATCATCAGTCAGATCTGCTCCAGTTCAAGTCATTGTATACATGCATGTCATTTTCCCACTACGTGTAAACCTTTCAAGAAAATTGATTTTACTATTGCAGTCATCTGATATTTGTGGATATCACAATGACATCTTCTAGAATTTGATGTATTTTTTATATTAAAGGCATTTAATGTATACTAATACCGTACTGCTATATCCAGCTGGCTTTCTCAAGTTTCAAGATTCTGGGAGAAATCTTGTGACTTTACTTTAAGTTTGTTAGTTCACAAAACAAATGTGTTGATTATAATCCATATACTCGATGCAATTCCAGGCAACACTTACTGATCCAGGGCCTTGTAGTAGAGATCCAGATCTTTAATAACCAGCTCGGTTGTCCTCATTGTGATCATCTTGTTCTTGTAGCGCTCATCAGCTTTGTTATACTGATCCTCTCGCAGCTCTTTCCTGCAAAGAACGGGACAAAGGCAAAGTTTAATTCAAGAAATAACTCATATTATTAATATGAAGCAGACTAACTGGTAATAATAATAAAAAAATATATAAATAAAATCGAATTCTAAAAATAATTTTCGATTATGGAGACTGTAACGAATATTCGAAAAATCGAATAATCTCTGGCATCCCTAGAGCGTAATAATCAGCAGCGAACCGCTTCAACGTGTATTTCGGTTTATTCACCGCATTCATTTAGTTATTCTACAGTATTGTTGTTTTATAGTTATTTGTTAATGTATATAACCCAATTTGTGTTCTTTGAAATTGAAAAGGATATTGTGTTTGTTACTTTCGTTGCAGTTGTATATGTCTTAAGTGTAATTTGGCTTGGCTTCCTATTTTGTATGGACATGTTTTTATTTTTAAGGAGAGTTAGCACTGTTGACAGGAAGTTGTTGTTGCTATGGAAACAACGTGAAGGAGATTGACAGAGAAAAGTCATATCTACATATAAAGACGGAGAAAGTAAACGATAACGTTTATGGTTAAGTGTTAGCACCCCNTTACTTAAAAGACACCTATCATGCTATATTTAAATGATATATTGTAGGGCCATACCTATATAAGGTATATTTATACATTTCTGTTTTCAAAATACCAAACAGATCCTGCATTTTAGCCATGCCTCATTTTGCTCTATTTGCTGTTCTCCAGCCCTGTTTTTGCAGGGGGCTGATTCTGTGAGCTGCAGCTGACCACGCCCCCCTGCAGGAGAGGGGAGCGTGCTCTGATCAAGTCAGAAGAGGGGGAGAAAAAGAGATCTCCGTCCTCCGTGTTTTATTATATGATTGTATAGAGTCGTTATTCATTTGTTTTAAAGCTCAATAAATAACAAAGAAGACCTTTGACCGGCACTTTTCTAATTTTGTCCGGAACATTTAACCGGCGAAAGAATATTCTAACGGGAACTCTGGCATGCACTAATTATTTTCCTCATAGTACTTGTGATAAAGGTATTACAGATGAATAAACTATATGTTTCTTCTTTCTTTCTACCCCTGTACTTTCATAGCCATGCTATCCGGAGCAACAGCGGTGTACACCCAGTTCATCAGCCAGCTGACGGAGGAGAGAGAGCCCTGCTGCCCCGTGTGCCAGCGGACGTTCCCTTCAGACTCTGATCTGCAGGAAGTCATCAGCGACATGCAGTCCAAGCTGCGCCTGGTGCCAGACAAGCTGAAGAACACAGAGACGGATCTGAAGAGGAAGGAGAGGAAGAGGGAGGAGATGATGGCTCTCAGACCTGTCAGGTACGCACAAAGCCAAAGACAAAGTTTGTGTTGGAGTGCAGCAAGTGTACTGAGGGTAGTCATTTTAGCCTTAGTGAAAAAACACTGCGAAAATGTAAGCCATTATTTTAGCAATTATGAAATGGCTCCCTTCTCTATGACTGCAGACTTTTTGTCCTGTAGTGTGAATATCAGTTAATCTGCTACTTCTCACACTTAATCCATTTCAATTGCCTTTTAAATATAAAAAAATGCACAATTTCACAAGGTGGCTTTGTGAAATGTATAGTTTTGCCTACACTCAAAGTTATTCCATTGTCAATTGGGAAATCCTCAACTTTTGATGCGTGGCAATTGTGATTGATTAATTAATTGAATAATTGCAGCCTCGAATGAATTAAGGCTTCGACTTGTCAGGTGTTTTCAGAATTGCTTTCATTTTGTTGTTTCCATAAACACATTTTAAATCATCCCATTTGAGAGTATTGCACCAGCACAAATGGCAAAGACAATTTAAAAAAACAACACAAATCTATGATATATTCATCCAGTCCCCCAATAGCGAACAACAACAGGCCTGCTTGTCACTCTAAAAATAGATATTCAGCAGTGTTCATTCAAGCAGTATGGCGCGTGGAGAAAGGAGGAGGAAATCTCACCAGCCCACTGATGATTTATTTATTAACATGATATTATTTTACACCAAATTTAAGTTATACAATTGATAAATGACTTAACAATAAATGATGGACAAATATAGAGCTACAATTGTCCTTTTCCCCTCCCCTTTGATTTTTAAAGAGAGTGGAGCACAGGTTTTATGTTCCCCACTAGGTGGAGCAAGATTCTCATAGGATGGAGATTTGTCTCCGGTTCTCTCCACTGTCCTTTCAGGACCTGAGCAGAACCCTGGAGGACATGAGCTCCAAGCAGCCACTCCCTTTATTTCAAAATATAATAATAGCTTTATATATCTTACCTTTCAACACATTTGAATGCTATTAGAGCTGTTGTTATTGCTCCGTCAGAAAGAATATACAAAGAACATAGCATACATATTGGTTTATTTGATAGTCCTCTTATAAATACAACACAAATCTTATCACAAGATCCACTTGGGTTTTTCAGGAGTATACTTCTTCTGGCTGACATTAGAAAATGCCCTTTGTTGGTTATAGGTTTCTGTTTACCTGAAACACCAAGTACGATAACGGATCATCATGTACGAATTCAGCAGGGACCTACTGTATCTAATGACCTCTATTGTTAATGTAGATGGGCCATGAAATACGTTTTATGAAACTATTATTGCAGCACTCTTGATTTTAGCTATCAGGCCATGTACTAGACCTTCTCTTTGCCCTCTTAGTTTGGCAAACTCTTAGGACATTTAATCCTAGAAATGTTTCAGACTATATGGGTTGTTGAAACTGATGTCAAATTGATGTAATTTAATCAGGAGTTTTCAATGAAAACCTCTCCCTGAATAACAGCAGGGTGAGAAGGGATAATGTTGGCTAACATGATGAAAACATGTAACATGCACCTTTTAGCTCTGCTCAAAGTATATTTCTATTTTCTCTCATGCCTCCCAGGCAGTCCATTGTGCAGTTTCAGGAAAAGGAGCTGCCTGAGTTGAGAAACCGCCTGCAGACTGTGAATAGAGAAATTGAGCGGCTGAAGGGAGACGTGGAGGAGCAGGAGACTCTGCTGGGTGTCTTCATGTCAGAGGAGGAAACCGCCAAGGCCTGCCTGCAGGATATTTCTCTGATGGACAGATACCTGGTACCCTCCTTCTGCCTCTCTGTTTCTGAACACTCTCTAACCAGCTGACCACTTTTGTTCTTTCCACCATCCCATCTTTCTCCAAATAGATAACTTTCTGATATCAAATGTACAAATAACAGCAATCAAAACAAGTGACAGCATCAAAATCATCACTGTTAGTCTTCCTGCAAATATCTTGTCATCCCCCTTCTCCCTATTCTCCCTTTTCACCTTACTACATATTTGTTCTCTCCAGATGGACCTTAAAGAGTTGGAGAGGAAAATCGCTCAGCAGGCATCCAAACTCCAGGGAGTAGACCTGAACAGAACCATCCAGCAAGTCAGTCAGGAGAAACAAGAAACTCAGCACAAGCTAGACACAAGTAAGGGGGCGTGATGCACTTAGGGGGAAATGTGTTTTTCTACTAAGGTCCTTTGTAGAGGAGTTGCTATACTTGTTGTGTTTGGGTTCCAAATGTATCGGACAGCTTGCATTCATACAAACATATACAATCAAAAACAATACATTTGAAGGGAGAATAAAGACTTAACATAAAATATTCATAATAATCATGTATTTGATTTGTTCTCAAAGAAAACGCACACTATATATTCAATTATTAGGCTTAATATCTCAATGATGTAATTGTACTCTTCATCCCAAAGTCAGAACAGGAAATGGGTTCAGAATTTGAGAAAAAAACTCTCACTTTGAGCAATCTTTAAAGAGATAATGCATCAAAGTTATCAGTGAAAAATATGTAATTAGATGTTACCATCTTTAAAACTAATATGGATCTAAAACCCGGTTGAATACTTTTTTTTTTAATGCATATTGTCTTTTTTGTGACCCTGCAGCTTCCAGCAAGATGGAGCTGAAACGCAAGCTGATCCAGGACCAGCAGGATCAGATTCAGATGCTGAGAAGTTCGGCGAACGAGACGAGGGCAGAGAAGCTCCAGCTGAGCAGTGACATGCAGAAACAGCAGCAGCTGGAGGAGCAGTGTGTCGAGTGCACCACGGAAATACAGACCCTCACCCGGGACATCAGGGTACATTTCACTGTTTCTGTATATCTAAGATACTTCTTGGAAGACGTTGATGTAGAGGCACTTGGGAATTACTGTAGCAACATTTAAAAACAATATAGAAAAACAAATATGTAGGTTTTCGACTGGGTAACATTTTATGACTTCTATAACGATAGGGATTATTCAGTTTCTCAATAACAGTTTACTTAAGTTCAAAATAATCATAACGTTTACAAGTGAAATTAAATTGAAAAAATGTATTAAAATATAAACGGTAAGTACCGTAATTTTCGGACTATAAGGCGCACCTGAATATAAGCCGCAGCAGCTAAATTGAATGATGTGTACATATATAAGCCGCACTGGACTATAAGCCGCAGGTGTTTTAATGTTTAATTACCATATGTAAGGGTTCGTGCACAGAGGGGATTGTCGGGAAAGAGATGGCTGTTTGAGGAAGCTCCCATTTATTAACATTTCGACAAACAAGTTGCATATTTGCATAACGTATTCAAGTGTTACCATTTAGTGCAATAGTAGCTACAGAACATGTACTGTGCTGTGTAAACTGTACTGTATCACATAGCGTTTCAGACACACAAACTTTTCAACTTTCAAACTTAAACGGTGCGCTCCCAGCGCACGTACCGGCAGTGATCTACGGCAGTGGTTTTCAACCAGTGGTACGGGGACAAACTGTCTCGCTCTCGTAATGTCTGTCTGTCTTGCTCTCGTTCTGTCTCTCGCACCACTCTCGGTTCCACTTTTACTTTTGCGCGCTACCTGTCTCACTCTTTTCCGGCCTCCAGCTTTTCCTGCTGGAGCCCGCCGCTTAAAGGTGGGGGGCGCGGACCGGCCATAAAGCTCATAGAGTTAAAGGTGGTGGACTATAACCTGTAAAATCCATAGATTTAGGAGGTCCCCTAGTGGCCGTTAGCTGTAAAAATCCATAGATTAGCCGCACCGTTATATAAGCCGCAGGGTCGAAAAATGGGGAAAAAGGCGCGGCTTATAGTCCGAAAATTACGGTATATATCATTATTATATCATTATTATTTTCATATAGCTATGACAATATACACAGTGATACTGTCCAGCCATAGTGAATTGTACGAAAAGAGAATCTCTAAATACCATGTTGTCCCTTCGTGTCTCACAGGAAGCGAAGGAGCAGCTGTCCCCTCTGTCTGCGTCTCTGGAGAAGCTGCAGCAGGAGAAGCAGGAGCTGGTGGAGCGCAGGAGGCAGAGGCAGGAGGAGGGGCAGGAGAAGGTGGATACTTTCTCACTTTGTCTCTCTGTCACTGCCCCCTTTTTTTCTCTACTGAAAATCAAGCAGAAATTAACACATTTTCCCTCCGACAGATCAATGCCATTAAAGAAAAGGTGAAGTCAATCGGCAACTTGGAAAAAGACATCAAGAAATATGTCGAAGACGGCAAAAACGAATACAAAGAGGCAAGTTGTGTGCCACTGTCATATTTGATACATCAGTCTTTCTGATTCCTCCATGGGTTATTTAGTGATGGACATCGATACAAGCAATCATCATGAAAAGTCATCATCACTTTGAAAAATCAGCATTGCTTTTCTTTGAATAAGGTTTATTAGTTAAAGAACCTTGGCTCAAACTGTGCAGACGTATTCACTTTTGGAAGTACTGAACTACTTTATTGACATTGTCTGTTGTTGCTGCAGCAAAAAGAGTCTGAGCTTCAAGAAACCAACACTCACCTCCACGAGGCGGAGAAGAATAAAGACAAGATCAACAAGGAGATGGGAAACATCCGCCAGGACATTGACACTCAAAAGGTACGACTTCCTGAGTCATGGTGGGACTTCGTGTTATCCACCATTGGACAGGTCAATGCTGAGTTTCAGAGAAGTGAAGCAAAGACACATTTTTATATCTCTTAGGTCCAGGAGCGCTGGTTGCAGGACAACCTGACGTTGAGGAAACGTGTCGAGGAGTTAAAGGAGGTTGTGGCTAGACGTGAGGTTCTTCTGAAAGACATGGGCAACATGCAAGTCCAGCAGCTACGCCAGTAAGAGCACTACACTCTTATTTAAGATCAATCAATGTTATTATAACTGAACTGAGCTGCACAAAAGCCATGTGTTCTAGTCATCCTAAATCTCTTTTGCCTCAGCGGTATCACACTTATTAGAAGTTCACTTATCCTTTCGTGTCATTGTCCAGAGAACGACGTGATGCCGACCGCAAGTTGGAAGAGTTGAAGAAGAACCGCAGTATCGCAATGGGTCGTCAAAAAGGCTTTGAGGAGGAGATACTGCATTACAGGTGAGATACGCACGTCTATTGTTTACTCATCACATAGGGCTGTACCCGAATATTCATTCGTTGGAGTACTATTCTGGTTTCAATTTCGTTATTCGGATATTCGTTTTTTTTTTTTTTTTTTTGGCAGCCGCAGTGCCAAATTGACTTTATTGAAATCTCCAATATCAACATAAGAGCTTGTGCCTCTTCGGGGGGTGCTAACACTTAACCATAAACGTTATCGTTTACTGAGACTGCCAAGGCACACNTTAGCCGGTAATTACCGGACTATGACCGTTCAAATATGCTGAAGACCGGCTAAGGGGAAATGATTTTGACCGGACATTTTGACCGGAGAGATTTAGATTTGCCGGTCTTCAGCATATTTGAACGGTCATAGTCCGGTAATTACCGGCTAACGGGAACTCTGGTGCATGCACATCTTCAACTGCCACTTGTACTTGTAAAGCCATTCCAATGTATACGGTTTACAATGTTTTATTATGGGATTGTAATGGCTATACATTAGGGTGGTCCTTAAAATTGAAAGTCGGAAAGTCTAAGCTCCAACCCCCAGAATTCATTCTCTTGGTGAATTCTTTCCTCAATCTGACAACATGTACAGTACCCCTCCCTCATCGACCTTGAAGTTTAGCCTCAGATGTAGCACAGTGGCTGCTGGTGAGGCAGCACAGTGGCTGCTGGTGAGGCAGCACAGTAGCTGCTGGGGAGGCAGCACAGTGGCTGCTGGTGAGGCAGCACAGTGGCTGCTGGGGAGGCAGCACAGTGGCTACTGGTGAGGCAGCACAGCTCAATGAGGGAGGAGAGTATTCTTGACTAATAGAATGAATTCTGGGGGATGGAGCTTAGACTTTCCGACTTTCAATTTTAAGGACCACCCTACTGAGGCTGAACTTCAAGGTTGATGAGGGAGGGGTAAATGTTGTTGGAATTTGAATAAAATTCACCAGGAGAGTTTTCTTGACTATCATAACAAATTCCGGTGGTTGGAGCTTAAAATAAATGAATTTGAAAATGTACATGGCACTAAGGACCACCCTACCATACATTCATCAGTGAAAGTGATATGTCACATAAATATCATTCACATTTCTTTCAAATGGAAAGTTGTGTGTTGAGTAAAAAGGGGTGTACATGCTATGGCGAATACCTTTTTCAATCCATTTTGGGAACTTTGTGTGGGAACTGTTTGATGCATTGGGAAGGTTTAGGATTGTATGTATCCATGATAAGGTAACGAGCACAACAAATGAGACATTTCGTCTCTAAATGTAGTTATTTTCGAGGTTTAGACCTCTATTTGACTATGTCCAAAAGTGCATGCTCACTTCTATTATAAAGCATTCACCTCTTTGTTTGGAGATCTTTTCCAGATCTTCTCGCAGTTTGCCCAGGTCCTGCTCCAGATCTTGACTGCCACACACATTGAAAAACTTCTCTTCGTCGCTGGCCAACTGCTGCTCCTTCTTCCGTACCTCAGCAGCGATGTGGCTTTTGTTCTGCTCATTTGAAGCCAGGTCCTTACTGAGAATATTTAAAACCATGATATAGAACTAGTCAGTGACACAGAATAATAAGTTCCCTCATAATGTATGGGCTGTAAATGTAAAAGAATTGTATTAACTTGAATTTGGCAAGTCGGTCCCTGGTGCTGTTGATTTCCTTCGACTTGGAATAGATCCAGTCCTCCAGCTCTCTCTTGTTGGGAAAGTGGCCGAGCAACGACACCAGTTCCTCGTTGTGACGAGACTTGATCTTACGAACCTGCTCGTCCTTCTCTGTCTGGAGGAACCAAAGAGAAAAGATGAGAGGAGTGACAGGTAATGAAGAAGGGAAAAGATGAAGAGGGGAACATTGTCTATGATTTTGAAATGTAAAAGGCTCTAGCCTGAGACCAAAGAGGACAATGTTCACACCAGTTGCATTTCAATGAATGTAGGTTGCACATTACCTTGTCCTTCTTTAGCATGTCCATCTGTGTGCGAGCGGTGGTGTGTGTGTTGAGCATCCCCATCTCTTGGTCGAGTTGTCTCTGTAAGCGGTCGAGTTCAGCCTTCTCTCCCTGGAGCTCCAGCACGTCGGCCTTCAGCTCCTCCACGTTGGAGCTCTGAACCACGCTCTGCAGCTCGCGCTCCTGAAGGGAAAAGAATACACACACACAGAGTGATCAGAGCAGTGATCCTGAAGGGGCACTTTAGGGTAAAAGGGAACAGTATATTAGGGCTGCAACAAACGACTAAGTTGATAATAGAATAATCTATCGATTAATGAAACCATTAAATCGACTATTCAGACTATTATGCCTTGCACAATTTCTCAAACGCTCTTATTTAGCCATCAACTTTTAGATTTAGCTTGAGGTTGTTTTAGGCATGTGGAAACTAACAATGAAGACAATAAAGATGAATACTTGATTCAAAAATACATGTACTATTAAATTAACTAAACAAAGATTGAAAATACACCATAGACGCATTTTTTGTCTTTTTGCATATTAGAAACGAGTTGGCGACACTAAGACTGCGATATAATGTTTATGTAGCAATAATACATATATATTTTTTAAATGTCTCCAGTACCGATAAAAAGACCGATAACGTTGGAGCTTAACGGCGCGTAAAACACACGTGATGACGTCACCAACGAATCAGCGACTGAATTAGTTGGCAACTAATTTGGTCATCGATTTTAATCGAATAAGTCGATTAGTTGTTGCACCCCTATTGTATATTGTGAGAAAAATAGTGTAATAACAGCATGAATGAATTGTCTGTGTGCCTACCACTTTAGCCAGTTCATTCTCCAGTTCTTGCAGCCGGCCGGACGAACCCTCGAGCTTCAGCAGCTCTGTCCGGACGTTCCTCATTTCTTGTTGCTTCTTTCCCTGCATGTCTCTCTTCAACTCCACCGTTCTCTCCAGGCCGGTCTTCTTATCTCTCATTTCATCAATGGACTGCTGCTTCTGCTGATCCTTTTCCTGCAGGTCAGCCTGAGTGAACAGAACGATAGGAGAGATATCAGGCATGACTATAATGACTAAACACTATAATCGTGTCTCTGGTATGAACAAATATGTACAGCAGGAAGAGAAGCAATGCTGTGACATTTTTTTGTTTTTAGGAAATGAAACGGAACATTTCTTACCATAACCTGATTGGCCGTCTCTTTCTCCTGATCCAGTCTCTGTGTGACTTGACGATTAAAGCTTTCAAGTTGAAGACTGCTGAAGGGAGGTCTGTCGTAACCCTCCATCTCCAGAGAGGACGACAAAGAGCGAACCTAAGAAAGAGATGTTAATCAAACATGCATCAAAATGATGTACAGTGTATTATTTTGTATTATAGTATAATAAATGTTTGACAGATGTTTTTATCTTTAGGTAAAATACATGCACTAAATAAAAACTTAGCATTCTTTTTATATTTTGAAGACCATTAGGGTAGTGTACATGGTTAGAGAAAAAAGGGACCAATAATGAAACCTTTGGTGTTGGCTGATTGTAATGAAGTGCACTTGCTCCTTACATAAAACCATTTATTTGGCAGGAGCTTTTGACCAAGGTAACTTAAACTGGGTGCGGTCCACCTCCATGGGAACAAGAGTTGGAGTGCCCCATAGATTTAGATGTTTCTCTCTTACCTGAGTGTCTCGGTTCTTGATGTTTTGAGTGTGGCGGTCAGCCTCCAGTTGTAGACGACCTGTGCAAAGGTAGCAAGATTTCAAAATCTGATCGGATCTGATTGAGATTAAAAGTTTTGAACTCCTGGGCCCAGGAGATGTCTGTTTCTCCACCTGTGTGTCCATCCTTTCTTGTATCTATCATTGATTTATTTTTTTCTCTTAAAAGAACAGCATATTTGAAGGTTTTGGGTAACTTTCTAAAATCAATTCTGCCAGTTCACTCTTTTTTCAATGGCTGTAAGGGCTGCTTGAAACTTCAGGAAAACGCTATTAATGAGTGTGTGTACCTTGTTCTACCAGGAGGTCAGCCTTGACCCTGTTGAGTCTCTGACACTCTCGCCCAGCTCTCTCCAGCTCCTTCTGGCAATCTGTCAGCCTGCGCTCCTTCTCCCTCACCGTCCTCTGGTGGTTCTGGTAAATCTCCTGCAGCTGCTCATCTGAACCCTGGAAAACCTGCCGAACACACACACTTCACTGGCTTAGAGCGGCTCTGGAGCTCAACGAGCACAGCGTAGCAAACTGTCAGGGTTTAGTGGAAGAAATCCCTCTGTGATAAAAAGATTTGCATTAGGGCTCTTTGGATATGATCTGGATAAAGGACACGGCATACACATAATCGAGGTGTACAATGGCTGCATAGAGCAAGAGCAGTTCATTAGTTTCATTACTACATAGCATAGTGATCAAGCAAGACTGGTTCAAGCTTTCTGATACCTTTGCAATATTGACTAGGAGGAAATGGTGGTCATCATTTTGGCAAGCACCCAAGACTTCCAACAAACTCATGTTATCACACTGACAATTCACCTGTCTATTAAAAAAAAGCACACAGCAAAACAAACACAAAAGTGCAATCGGATAGTGACACGTCCCCTGACCAAAATATAAATAAACAGTCTTTAAACACAGACTCATACACAGCTGAGGCAGGGTTTCCGTTAGCCGGTAATTACAGTTTTTTTTAGCTGGTAAAATGTATTAAAAACTGGTAAATTCAAAACCTGCCGGTCAAAATGTCCGGTAATAATTAGGGATGCTCCGATCGATTGCCACTCATCATTATCGGCCGATATTCACTCTTAATAGTTTGATCGGTGCTCTCTATACAGGCCGATCCGGAGAGCTGGATCTGATCCATATGGACATAAACGCGAGTAAAGTGTAACTGGACGCGAGAGAGCTGCTGAGTCTGACAGAGACATGCAGCTCTGATCACCTGAAGCCCCGCCCACTGTTTAGCGAACTGCATGAGAAACTGACGGGCTGTCAGGAGAGAGAGAGGGAGAGAGGGGGAAAGAGAGGCTCCGTTTCTCCCGTGTTATTATTCAAAGTTAATGTAAACTTTTGAATAATGTACTTCATCTACTATAAGTCGTTTGTTTGAATGTAATAATGATGTTGTTTGTTGTTTGGGGAAGCGTATCATTTTTGGAAAAATGAATCTGAACTTTTCGATCTTTTACGATTATAAACTGAGGCAATATAAAAATGACTCCCATTAGCTGAGATAATGGGGATCAGCATATCCGGTCATAGGTCGGATAAAAATTACCTGCTCACGGGAAACGGCGCTTGAATTAATCATACTATTTGGTATTATATGAAACATGACGTAGTTTTAATTTTCCGGTAATAAGCTATTCGGACATTGTGTCGGTCGAAGAGTAATCTGTAGCGCGACATCGCTGAGCTGGAGGAGCAAGCCAGATGGAGGAAAGGTTCATGCGAAACACACAAAATTGGTATGAATCAATGGACTGGTTGTGATTACACATGACACAATAAACATTTTGTTCATCTTGTCGTGCCGCCTTCATATGCAAGTCGATTTTCTCTTCTGTAGTTTCTGGAATAAAGGGAATGAATACTTTATAAAGTGGAGTAGGAGATATGATGTTAAGGCAGAGGTAGATGAAACCCAAGACG
>NW_011335529.1:51514-66556 GCF_000735185.1 Notothenia coriiceps | reverse complement strand
TCTTCGTCTACAGTTTTATTAATGATATTATAATTTCTTTTCCTCTGAGTGACCTTCCGCACGGAGAAATGCCCGTCCGACACAAGTCAAAATAGTCTCAGGGACGACCTCTTAACTCCGTACCGCAGAGTGCAAATGTTAGGACGATAGTTTGTAGAAGGAGGACATCTGTTTGTGTTTATGTAAAAAAAAATTAATGTAAAGGTCTTGGAAGATACACAAAAAATTTTGTTTTGACGCGTTGTTTACGGTATGTACTTCTAAATATCACATTACAAAGAGTACAAAAATAACCTTGACTCGACCCTCCGTCTATATCGAAGGATCCAAATTACTATAACGAAAATAAGTAAGAAAGTGTAGTAGAAAGGAGTGGCGTTGTGAAAGTATCTGTAGTAGGTATACCAAGACCTCAGGCACCTTCGTGACGACCTTCTTAATCGACACCATCACCGGGTGGACTCTCCTTTTTTGTGTCTTTGTTCTAACAAAAGTCGTAATTTCCAGTGAAACACGTTTAGTGAACAATACAGAAAATATGTCTCCTGTACACAGGGGGACACTTTTCTCTAAGACTTTCAAAGTCCTTTTTTTCTAAGAGAGAAAAACAAGACTAGGAAAAATATTTTGAGACAGACTTTTTTACTCGACTAGTCTAAAACAGTGAAATACTAAGTGTTGCTAAAAAACCGAACACCATTGGTTAATCCGGGTTAGGTCGTTGATTTCCGTTGGGGGGGGGGGGGGGAATATTGGACTTAGAGGAGGATCTCGTGGTACCACAAGAAAAATTGGTTTATTAGAGAGTCTCCCGCGCACCGAGGAATAAAAGTAGATTTCTTTGGTCTCTAGTCGTGAAACCTTTGTCCCCGACTTTGTCTCCCCTAAATACCCTACGTGTTACCCCTAGACAAACCGCAAGCTCGGTTTTGTGAAGCTCTGTACAAAAATATATAGACTCTGGCATTATATATAACTACTTTTTGACATATTAATTGGAAATTTCGGGTGCTATTCTCAGTCTGTTGACTTCTCCTTAATACACACGTTTGTAACAGTTTTGCATAAGACATCCTTCACTGAGTGTTCTTCCTCAAAAGATCGGCGCAACGGCCTATAGCCACCTCACACAGGTGCAGCTACATAAGTTCACGTCGAGGAAGTCCACTCTCACCCGACGCAGAGACGTTTGTTGTGTGGTCGTCGCCGGGTCCAGGAGACTCGTCGACCAGACTCTACCTGTGTGTGTGTGTGTGTGTTTCTATTAGTCAAAAGGAGTCCAATTGAAAGACGGATAGACACAGGGTATTACTACAATATCTTTTGGGTAGGTAGATACTAAGATCATGGAAGGTATCTACGATCGCTACGGGCGGACGTCCTACGTCTTCCTCTTCCCTACAACCCCGGCTCCGAAGGACGTCGGGAAGACGTGGACAAACTCGCCGTGTGCTTACTGTCGTCCGGCGACCAGGCCAGAAAGAACGTTCCATGTCCAAGGGAGGAGCCGTGTTGTGTGGTTTTCGAGGAAGGTTCTCGGCCGAGTGTGTGTGGTGACTCCTTCGGACGTCTCTCTCTCCTCTCCCCCCCCCCAGTAGAAATTCACCGAAGTAGAAAAGCTTAAATAGTTACTACTACATAAAACAATGAAAAGAACAACAAACAGGACATTTGGAAAAAAAGTCCTAAAATTGACACGGGTGAGGACTCCCGCGTAATCATAGAGTAATTTTATTTATTTTCCAGTTAATTTACATAAACTCAGAAGTTTTCCTTTTCAATTCTTTATACTTTAGTAAAATGTCGCAAAAGTTCACAAAACACAGAGGTCTAAACAATAATAGACTTAGGTAGCGGCGATACTATTTATACATTTGCCTGTCCCACTATTTTAATAACCATAACCACTCTACCATGCTGCACTGCGTTATATATATCAAATGCACCCTATAGGACTCATCATTGCAAACTGTATAGCCTACTGTAACTGGATGGTCCACACTTAGTATGCGTAGGATGCAGCATTGGTTTTTATTCATGTATAAAGCCATTTTAGGTAAGCTTCCACCTTACATATGTGCCAGATTTTCTCCAGTTTGTGACTCTTACAACCTCAGATCCAGTGCATAGATACGTTTCCAGGTTCCTGCTGTGCGGACTGAGGCTGGGAAAAGGAGTCTTTTTTATTATGGTCCTTGTTCTTGGAATGACCTTCAATCACACCTCAAACTGAGGGCATTTGTCTCAATAGCATGTATTAAGTTGAAGTTGTCTGAGGTCCTTACCACCAGCTGCTCTTGCAGGTATAAGTAGTGCACCTTTCTTACTGTCCTAATGTGCACAATGTAGTGACTGCTTTTTCGTCTTTTGTTTTCTTAGTTATATTCTCTGTATTTTATATGTTTGTGTTATGTGTAACATTGCTGCCTTCTTGGCCAGGTCAGCATTGCAAATGAGATTTTATCTCAATGCTTTTTATCTGGTTAAATAAAGGTTAAATTAAAAATAAATACTGAGTCCAGCAGTATCAATATCATTAAGAACTAATGGTAAAATTGTCTTTTTATCATTCATCAAAGATAGCAGAAAACATGCATTATGTAGCTACTATGGAGGGGACTGACAGAGGATTACTAAAATAATACACAGTAAAAGTACTTCAATGTATTGTTAGTAGCAGGCTAACTAATAAACAGTCAAANCCTGTTCGTTCATGTTTTCAATGGACGAGAGCGAAAATGGAAAGAAAAACGCTATTTGTTGTTTGTTTATATCACGGAGTCTGTTCTTCTTCTCTGTCTTCCGGTTGTTCCGGTTGTTGCCTCTTTTGAATGATGAATACACACTACCGCCTCCTCCTGGTAAGGAGAGTTATTGCCACTCACGCATGCGCAGTTCATACGTGCTCGGCTCGGATTTGCGGTGTGTTCCAGTGCGCGAAGTCGGCAAATACGCAGGAGAGTCCGGCGACGCAACAGTCGGTGTCGGCGTCGGCGACTTCTCAGGTGACTTAACACAGAAAATACCTGTCTATGCTGCCCCAGAACGCCTCGTTTTCCATTTTTTTCTTCCTGGTCTGGGTTACGTAACGACGACCAAATGGACCAATCCGTGGAGCTCCTCAGTCCTCACACACACACACACACACACACACACACTCACTCACTCACTCACTCAGCCTTATCTTTTTTCAGCCGCGCTACTCCACGGAGTTTCGCCGGCACACACACTCACTAAGCCTTATCTTTTCTCAGGCTGTGAGTGTGTGGCGATTTGTGGGGCGAACAACCTGGCTGTGAGTGTATGTGTGTGCTCATGGCAGCTGAGTTCCGCGATGTCTCGCTGTCTCGATGACCCAACGCAGCAACCAGGAAACGACACCAGTAATCGAGCTCACACTGTCCGCTCCTCGAGCCTCAAAGGGCGGAGCAGCGAGCCTTGCAACGTCCCACCAACACGGCACCCAGACCCCACGCAGCATTCTCATCTGTTTGTCATTACTGGTGACATTTAGGACAGAGAGTGAATACACACACATGCTGTATGAGAAACCAATGTGATTTTGGAACATTGAACAATGTAAATCTATTCTAGTAGACCTCAAAAATTGAATTATGATCAGTAGAAATGGCCATGTCATGGGACCTTTAAACCATGCAGTTAAATACATTACACAACTCTTAATATGACAGGTAGGTAAACTCAGTTCTAAAAACAACAAAACAACTATTGTTTGTTAGGATTTTAAAGAAACCATTAAGAGATAACCAATCCAAACCTTTTAATATTTTGTAATGCATGTGTCCATTAAATAATGTTAAGCCTGCTTGGAAGCTAAACAAATGTGGAGCAACGTTTATAAACAATCTTTGGGAGCAACCAATTGAATTTGCATCTGAATCAAAAAGTTTCATAAGAGGAAGTTAGTCCCAATCTGACCCAAATTGTCTGTGACACGTTTGGTCTTGGTTTAGGACGTTGAGTAAAATATTTTATCAAATGTTTCCTAATTTGTGAAGTGACTCATATCTCAGATAAAATGTCTCATGGGCCCAGAGATGTTTAAACTGTCAACAGCCAGCAGTGCACTAAAACAGTTTGCACAACAGTGCTATATATTTGGATTCTATGCACAACCTTAAACCATAGACAGTAGGCTATTTATAAATCTTGTCTGCAGCCCAACAAATAAGAGCAACCATAGTGAGCAATTTATTATATTCACACCTGAATTCTCCTGTGTCCTGGGAGTTCAGCTGGTTGGGAAACGCTCTGTAACCTGAATGTTGTGAATTAAAATCCCAACTGCAGGCCCTACTATCTTCTGTCAACTCATAAAGCACTTTTTCATGTAAGACTAATCTAATTGTGAAAAGCCCGAGTCTAGGGCCCTGACCAAGCTTCTGTTTTTGACTCGCACGGAGTGGGACTGTGTTGGTTTACTGTTCATTCAGGAGGTCGAGTAAAACACTTTATCAACTGTTTCCTAACTTGTCAAGCTACTCATATCTCGGCTCAAATGTCTCACAGGCCCAGGGATGTATTAAACCTGTCAGTAGAGCAGTACATACTGTACACTTAAGTCCCTACAACAGTTTGCATTGCATTACCGTTCTATATGTTTTGATTCTATGTGCAAGTTCCCTCTCCCGGAAGTCGTCAGAAGTCGACTCTGTTCACGTTCTCTCACAGCGCGAAAACGTTCAGGTCTGCTGCAACACAACAGCACTCAGGTAAGTTAATTCACAACAAATGAACAACTGTATAAGACTGCAACAGGCTAACACCATTCTTGTTTTACTGCACGCAGGGGGACTCTTTTGGTAAGTGAGACGCTAATTGTCAAACACCGCAACTTAGCCTATAGCCGAACTTACTAAGTTGTAAGCTAGCCTGCTGACATTTGTTAGCTTTCCACACATGTTAGCTAACGTTACACATGTAAACATTAAACAATCAACACATGCACACTATGATACTGCCTTATGGCATTAACCAATTAAAAAGGTATTATAGTAGCTTTGTTAAACCTCATACGTACGTCTCAAAGAACATTAACTTGGCATTACAGAGCTTTTCTATGTTTTTATTATTTTATTTACACTGCATGTATTACTCTACTACTGTTTGTTAAGAGACCATATTTTCCGTAATCGACTTTTTATAACACTTTCGTCACGTAAACGAATCTGCTAACCTAATCATAACTTATATTTGTATGGTATGTTATGACCAATTTTGTTAAGTGAAAACCTAAACCAACTAGAAAACCAAATGCCAAAGTCAGCAAATCAACAGATACCTATGTAACGGGGCTTCACTTTTTCATTAGTTTTAGGTGGCATTCTGAATTAAAAGTCGCTCACAGTGAAGTGATTTGGCTTGGCATTGCCTGTTTGTATGACTGCTACTGATGTATGTCATTCTCTTTCTCTTTCAGAAAGCAAACATGTCAAAGATAGACAAGATGAGCATCTTAGGGGTGAGGAGTTTTGGGATAGAGGATAAAGACAAACAAGTCATTACTTTCTTCACTCCACTGACTGTGCTAGTTGGACCCAATGGAGCAGGGAAAACGGTAAGAGAACATGTTTTGAGAGAGCAAAGGTTGACTGTGAAGCATGACAGGTAGAGATTGGACACTCACATTTTTATTTTTATACGACTTGACCTTTTTGTTTTTCCAGACTATTATTGAGTGCCTTAAGTATGCAACAGCAGGAGAGCTTCCGCCTGGATCTAAAGGAGGGGCATTTGTTCATGATCCAAAAGTAAGTGCTTGTACTTATCGGCTTAAATCTCCACCAGCCCACGATGCTCTATTCTCACACATTTCTCAAACTATTGTGTATTCTCATTTGTTAAGGTAATACTCAACATGATATATTCAATATACCAAATATGTTACTTATTATTATTTGAGTCAAACAAGCTACCCTATCATTGAATATCCAGATTATAAATTCTGATATTTTATCTGATTAATATGACTTTTGCTATTTCAACGATAGTCCGCAATCCGTGTATCTACCGTCCAATTTTTTTTTTAATTAAACACCTAAACGGAAGAGCATCTGAGAGACGTTTTTGCTTTTTACCTTACTAAATGGTCTAATGGTCATTGGAGCGAGGGGCGGGGCGAAACTCACGGAAGTGATTTCAAAACAAAAGCAATCGTGTGCTTGGAACGGTGATAATATTATAAACAAGGGGAAACTAGGTGAATTTAGCGATCACAACGAAAACGGACAAGACATATATTGAGCCCAGAAAATGAATGTTATTACGGGCTGTAAATATAATAAGCCTGTGTCTAAAATTGACAACTTTTACGGTGTGAATAATCCTCTGTCAGAGTCCCCTCCATAGTTTATAATGCATGTTTTCTGCTATCTTTGATGAATGATACAAATAAAATCTTACCATTATAGTTCTTAATGATATTCATACTCTTTGACTGTTTATTAGTTAGCCTGCTACTAACAATACATTGAAGTACTTTTACTGTGTATTATTTNCAGGTGACTGGCCGGTGTATCTGGGCCTTAACAGACGTCTGCTTCAGCCATCTCCCAAGTGAGGATTTCCGCGTGGGTGACACAGATCCAGCGCCACCTCTGGCTGAAGCAGACGTCTGTTAAGGCCCAGATACACCGGCCAGTCACCTGAGAAGTCGCCGATGCCGACACCGACTGTTGCGTCGCCGGACTCTCCTGCGTATTTGCCGACTTCGCGCACTGGAACACACCGCAAATCCGAGCCGAGCGCGTATGAACTGCGCATGCGTGAGTGGCAATAACTCTCCTTACCAGCAGGCGGCGGTAGTGTGTATTCATCATTCAAAAGAGGCAACAACCGGAACAACCGGAAGACAGAGAAGAAGAACAGACTCCGTGATATAAACAAACAACAAATAGCGTTTTTCTTTCCATTTTCGCTCTCGTCCATTGAAAACATGAACGAACAGGAGCTCTATAAGCCGATGAGGTGAAATAGCCGTCCGTGTGTGTTCCATCTTCCATTTTAAATCATTTGTTTACCTCCCTCACTTCCGTTAACGCTTCTCATGCACTGATTCGTTAGCTGAACAGCCAATCAGTGTTATCCCTTTGTCCGACTTCCGGTGGTGTTCCCATGTTGAATCGGCAAGAAAAGGCGTCAGGTCGGCAGAAAAGACCCGACGGTGCAGCGCACACCACTCCGAATAGGGCGTGCCCACGCTCATGTTCGGCGTTGGTTAGTTTCACCAAGATTTGGTTGCAATATGAAAGTCAGGATTACAAAACTGTTTAAACTTGTCTTGCCTTTGGACGCTTGTTGTTTAACTGCATACAATTGATAGTGGTGGCGTGTGTTCTTGTACGTGCCCCTTCATTTGTCAATTACTACAGTAAGGATGAATTAGCATATTCAAAAACTGATCATTACCAGTCCTTCCCTGTATTCATTTGTTATCTCTCAAGTGGACCTATTTGTGTACATATTCCTGATAATCTTGCATCTCAGTACATTTACCACAAGAGGACAGTGTTTCCCTTGTGGAAAAGCCATTGCTGCCAAGTCTCACAGATCACACGACTGAAGTCTTTCTCCTCTGTCAACTCCTCTCCTCATGTTGCGAGCCAGAAACGTATAATCATATGGATTTAAGTATTGCTGTGACTGTTCGTGTAAGGCTGTTGGCCATTGCAGCATCTCATTGATTTGAATCCATGTTAGATACGATTCAGATGCCTATTTTGTTTACTTGATCAGACATTTGAATAATTTTCATTATAAATGGCAACAAAAGGCAAACGTAAATGTAAAACTGGTATACATTTTCTTGAAATAATAAACAAAGAAAAAGAAAAACCCCTTTTCAAACAAACATTTTCCCTGAGGCTTTCTAACACAATCCAGTACTCAAGCAACACTGATCAAAAACATATGCTGTGAAAGAAGACGGCTGAGAAACTGAGAGGTTAAATCTAATTGGGATACAGGGGCATGAGTTATTTTGAGCCTGTGTTTGGGGTATATGAAGAACAGTTTGTGGACGTCCACTGGGACCTGCAGGACTGGTGAACACCACCTGCAGCTAACCCCCTAAAAACCTGACAACATCATCTCTCTGACTTCATCTCTGTTGTTTCCTCCTTGAAAGAACACACACACACGCACGCATGCACACACGCACACACACACACACACACAAACTGATTCAGTCCGTCTGTGTTATCAGCCCACTGACTCATTGTGCCTCTGTCTGTCCAGCTCATGGCCCTCTTTCTATTTTCATCCTGTCCCTACATGAAAATGCCATAACCCTGTTTCATGTGTTGGACCACTGGAGGTATATGTGTACGTGTGTGTTATTATGTTTACGTGTTTGAGTGTGAAAGCCTAATTCCACATGCCTCCGGTCACCCTCCCTGTCTAAATGGCTAATGGAATTGGCTTACGCAGCGTTTTTGATAATCTCACGGATGAATAAGGAACCAGCTGCTTCTCCCCTTCTTATCATTGAAATACGATGGGAGAGCAAGCAAGGATTGGAGGAGAGAAAAGATAAGAGGGTCAAAAGACCAAGGGGGAAAGTAAGATGGGAAGCAATATAAATAGAATAACTCAAAATAACAGCAAAGAAAGTGGATGTTAGAAAAATCTCTATTTTACTTCTTTAAAATAAATGGAATGTCTTGTACTGACAGCAATCACAGGTGGCAGACACGAGACAGGACTGACAGGCTTACTTTTCATAAACTCCTTTCATAAAACCAATATTCTATCAAATCCTGAAGGACTGTTTTGATGGGAATTGGAAAATGGATTGAAAACATCATCAACATCTGAATCGAAGAGCAAGACAAGCTGATTGATGTATCAGAAGGAGCAAGCTGTGTCTAAATGCTGCCTTGTGGATTAAAATAATACTTTACACTGCAAGTTATACCAACAATAATCTTTTTTAAGTAATTCTTTTTTCACAAGCAACTCTTTTTCAAAACAATCTTTTCTGATTCAGCAAATTCCTGAACTTAGTTTCTCCCCACTGAGTGCTCTGAGGAGTGCCCATATTGGACAGTGGCCTTAAAATAGTTCAAAGCCAAAAATAGAGACAGATTGAGTTCAGAAAAGCAACATTTCCCTCATCTCCTCAGCATCCAAAGAACAGTGACTTGTTCTCTCTTGTAACCCTCAGCTCTGCTTTCTCTACTGTTTATTTTTACATCCATGTCATAGAACAATAAGGCAAAACATATTTAACAACACTGAAACAAAACAAAAAAGCATTGCTGCGTTTCAATGTTACCTCACTGGTGCAATAACTGTTAAACATGTGCATAGATATTTGGTTTAGGATCATCACCAAGCCATCTATCTACACTACATTCTAGTGCTTTCATGAGGAAATCTGTTTTTTTGGTGTGGCTCTGTGATTTTACCCTGTCAGGGACATTTTCATCTATTTGACTTGTGCTCAGGGCTTTGTAAGACTGAAATGTCTTTTTTTCCTATTTGATTTTAAAACTCTTGTGCATAGACTATCTAATCTTGCACAGCACCTCTCAGTGAGGATTTGTCAAAATGTGTTTTGACTTTGAAGTAAAGGAGGCTGTCTCATTCATTTTGAAGGGAAAAATAGAACAAGAACAAAATGCTCTTTATTTTGTGAATGCAGATTAAATATCATTAATAATCAACCTTTATTTATTTTGTATTATTAAAATGTATAATAATACTAAAAGGATAACATATTTGTATGTTTTGAAACTTAAATAACCATATTTACTAAGAGGATACATCTTAGATGCTCTGATATATAGTTTCTGTTTGAGCTTCCCCTCCTCTGTAGACTTACTTGACCCCACTTTACTCCCATCAGCTAATATGACCAGAAATACTCCCTTGGCTTATAGCAGGCAGTATTTTTAGCCACTTTCAGTTTTCTCTTCAATAAAGACTCTGCTCTTTGTTGTCATGCGGGGCCACATATTTATTCTCACATTTTGGGTCATAAAGGCAATCGAGGACATGATAGATGACATGTATTTAATATCATGTAAGATAATGACAGGAAACATCTAGAATCGCTTGCTGGGTATACTTCATGATGAAGACAGTAGATCACGCTGGATAATGTTATAATGGTAATGTAACGTTATTGGTGAGAAAGAAGCCAAACACACTTTTTGTCTTTTCAGGAAGGGACAAACATTATGGATACTTTTTGAGGATGGTTCGTCCGAAACTGTGTCCTGCTGTCCCCATCTTCAAGATTATCTCTTGTTTAATATATCTCGGTAGCTGCAGGACGTTCACCTTGCCTTCGAGTGTGGCTTTGGCAACGGCTTATCAGATAGCAAAGCTTGCACTCTTTCTTCCATGCCCTTGGGTGTGATTCCACTCCTGGTGACTTTCTAATTAGGCAGAAGGCGACGCTATTGATTCGGAACTATGCAATTATCATGGGAAGGTGAAGAGGAAGACAGTTTGGTGGATATATAAGCAAGTCAAAAATTCAAGAGTGCCTCAAGGACTTAAAAACGTGGATGACCTTAAATTTTTTGATGTTAAACACGACCAAAACTGAAGTTATTGTACTTGGCCCGAAGAATCTACGAAACAAATTATCTAAAGATATACTAACTATGGATGGCATTAATTTGGCCTCCAGTGAGACTGTAAGGAATCTTGGTGTTATATTTGATCAGGATTTATCCTTTAACACCCACATAAAATCAATTTCAAGGACCGCCTACTTCCATCTACGTAACATTGCANTGGTTTGAACTCCCGTGCCAAGTGCGCTCAGTTTAGCAGCAAAGTGCGCAGTCCGGGAGAACAGCGGTGGACACATGCTTGAACAGTGCTTGGCAACACGGAAACGCGTTCCAAAGTTTCCTTGCCTGCATCTGAGTCTCTCCATAGGCGCACTTTGTTAGGAATGCTCCACTGCGTCATACCATGTCCGTAATGAACATCGGCCCTGAGCCTGGGAGGTTTAGCGCATTGAAGTGCTTTGTTGTGTCAACAGAAAAAAGCCAGCTCATATCCCACTTTTCCGCCCCGGAGATCTGTGGTGTCCTTTCCCCTTGCTTCTCAAGAAATGTGCGAATTTCCTCACGTAGCTCGAAAAATCTATTCAGGGAAGGCTGAGTTCCTCGACCTGTGTAGCCATCGCACCTCTGTGGGAACGGAATGTGGCATGTTCCAACATGTCCCGGCTAGAAAAGACTGAAAACGGGGGCGTATTAAGTCCTGGCCGTTCGGATAAAGTTGAGAGCGTGTGTATCGGGTTAGACATGACCGATGGGAGTCAATGAGCTTTGTACCACGAGCAGCGCGTTGCGATGGGATTAGTGCAGGTGAGAGCACGCTCAGGGATCACCGGCACAATTCTCCCCCCGCTGCATCTTCTCCTCGCATCCTCGCTCCTCCACCAATCCGTGTCCTTTCACCACGCGCATACGCAGGCGCTCCAGTTGTCGTCAGTCCCCGTCAGTTTGTCCAGGCAGTTTTCAGTTCATCTGACACATGGAAACGCAGCGAGAAGAGTCTTTCCCCGGGTGTGCCAGTGGATGATTGATCCCCAAAAGTTACTCTGTAACCACCTTAACTGGAGTCGGACCGGGCCACGGATTGAAGACTTGACAGCCTGAGCAGTATGCCGTGTCACCGATCAGCGCTCGGGCTCATGCCACGGCAAAGGGAATAGGCAACGAAGTTTTCCCTGTGGTCATGGTAACCTGTGTTTTTTGAGACGTGTGGTGGCAGGGTCCTGCGAGCGACGAGCACATCAGCAGACAGTATTTCTGCTCAAGGCCGTACAGTCTGTAAAAATGCTTTGCTTTTTGCTCCTGATCAGCGAGCTTGTACACAACTCTCTCACCTTCTTTAACACGATGCCACAGCTTTCTAGAGAACGATAGTGATTTGGATTAGTGGTTGGTCTGTAGATTTTAAACACACAAACAATTTCTTTCCAGTCCACAATGAAACTGTGCTTTCACACGCAGGCCTCACTTTGTGATTGGCTTTTTTGAACCAAAGTCTGCTGTGATGCCAGAGTCCTTGGTTGAAATCCTCCCACCTTCTGGCTGTTTGTCCACTCTTTCGCTCTGTAACTTGTCACTGGTGTTTCGTCTATAGTGCCGCCATGATGTGTATTCTTTAATAACGGCACGCCTATAGATCCACAAACCAGACAAAACTGGTTTAGCACTTATACTGGTATAACATCAAGTATATTCTCCTGACTCCCACACCTGTCTTGAAAGCCCCTGTTTTTCAGAGTCCCACTTTTTGTTTGGCCATTTCATTTGACAGGCTAATAAAAATTAAACTAGAAGTGACGAGCGTGAGATTAACTTCTGACCTGTGATGAGTACAATAGAAAGAGAAGGTGAATCTCCCGCGCCTGTGATGTCAGTATCAGCGGTTTGTGCGCCGGCGGGCCAGTTGTTATATGATGATTATGACATTAGATATATTATCTCGCGGGCCGGATATAATTGTACCGCGGGCCACGCCTTGACTTTGACATGTCTGCCGCAAACGATAACGGGTCCCAAGGTGGATAGATCTGCAAACCGAACGCTCTGGGGGGTCCAACGGATCCGTCTGTACTCCTATACGATCATTTTCTGATAACGATTAAATAGCCCCGCCTCCCTCTCCCCACGTCTCCCTCTCCCCACGTCTCCCAACGTCTCCCTCTCCCCACGTCTCCTGCTCAGATATCAGCTGCTGGGCTGTCAGAAGAGGGGGAGGAAAAGAGAGGCTCCGTTTATTATTATTATTATATTATTATACAGAGTCGTTATCAATTTGTTTTAAAGCTCAATAAATAACAAAGAAGACCTTTGACCGGCACTTTTCTAATTTTGTACGGAAAATTTCAACTTTAACGGACATGTTGACCGGCGAAAAAAAATGTTAACGGAAACTCTGCCGCACGGTTCCCTCGTCCCTTGGAAGAAGTGGGTGTTTTTCATCTGCTGGTGGACTACCGGAGAGATTTACAGCAGGAGCACACGCCGTCCACCGCGGAGAATAAACAGAAGGGCAACCATGGCAACCATGCTCCGGGGTCTTCTTCGCTGCTTTTGGTGTATTTTNATACGATCATTTCCTGATAACGATGACGCAATAGCCCCGCCTCTCCTGCTCAGAGATCAGCTGCTGGGCTGTCAGAAGAGGGGGAGGAAAAGAGAGGCTCCGTTGAGCCTCTCTTTTCCTCCCCCTCTTCTGACAGCCCAGCAGCTGATCTCTGAGCAGGAGAGGCGGGGCTATTGCGTCATCGTTATCAGGAAATGATCGTATAGGCGTAAACACGGAGCCGTTTGTCCCCCCCCACAGAGCGTTTGGTTTGCAGATCTACCCACCTTGGGACCCGTTATCGTTTTCTGCGTTTCCATGTCGGCCGAACCGTCTATCTGATAGTGAACTGTAGCAGATACGACCGTTATCGTCCTCGTGTGGCCGGGGCTTGAGTCTCACAGGTTAGAAAACAACTCTCTATGGCTTCAAATGTTCAAGGTTGTTACAGCCTAGTCAATGGTTCGATTACACCAGGTCATTTCTCTGCATTGTCCTTCGCATCGTAATGAAAGTCCCTCAAAGTACCTTTAAAGGTTTTCTCCTCACTGTGAGTGTTTGTCTCTCTGCGTCACGGTAATAACTCCAACAGTAATTACGCTACTTAGACTTTAAGTGTACCGTTATTTCAGTACCTTCACAAATAGTTTCCTTTAACTAGTGATTATCTGCTGTTCAATCTCCTTGGGGGGTCGTACGTAGCGCAGCGTGGATCTTTTGCAGGTGCGACGCCTGCAGAATAACAAGCGCAGGACAATATGGATATTACACTGTCGGTAACGCAATGAACTCTATGTGAGGCTTTAAAATGCAGGGGGAGAAATAAAGGTGGGAGGGGGTATTCTATCTATTTGAATGCATCTCATTAAAAAGGAACAAGAGGCCTTGTAATATGAAAAGTGGTGGAAGTAGGGGCAAAAGCAAGCAAGTGGGTGGGGGAAGAGAGGGATGAGGGGAAGATGTTGAGGCGTAATCAGACTATAATTAAACTACTCTCTCATCCACATTTAGAGGCGTGCATGTGCACACAAATACCACGGCTTACATGGTGATGCATGAGCAGACAGATAGTGTTCTGTGAGACACCACAAACAGCAGATAGACACACACGTTGGTTTGCATTAAACACACATCAGTCAGTGTCTCTTCTGATCGCTTTCCATACCTTGCTCCACGAACACTACAGATTTAGAGCGTGATGACATTTTGGTGACCTTGAAACTCAATTGCTTGTTCTTTTGGTATTTCGGTGCCATGTGCACCTGGCATAGCGCAAGGACGGGAGGGTTGTGACAGGGAAATGGGTGCCGCATTTAAATGAGGTGTTTTTTCATGTTTAAGTTTTATAAAGACATTTGTATTAGCTTTGACTCCTTTGTTTGTGCTCTGAATCACACTGAGAATCAACACCACACTCTGCAGTTGTGTGATGCATTTAATGAATTGCCTATAGCTTGAGTTTAAATAAGTCAGACTGTATGTAAAATGCAGAAATGCAAAGTAAACAACAGGCTGGGGAGAGACATTTTAAATAGCTTACAAACTAATGAGGGTTAATGAGGGTTCAACCAGTTTTCAAGACAGGTTATTTATTGGCAGGTTATTTCTTGCAGCTATAACATATTAAACTCCCAGAGCAGGGTATATGCAGGAATCCTGAAGTCAAATGTAATCCCTTTTAAGACCTTTTTTAAGACCCTTTCCACACATTTTAAGACCTCATCGCCACTTTGAGTTTTAACCGGTTACCTTGGCGACACACTTTACCTCACATTTCATATATACAGTATTGATTGTCCTTCCTCCTTATCTTCCAGCCATTTGTGGTATTTTTGGAACTTTAAGTATTTTTAGATCTCTAAGTAAATTTGGAACTTTAAGTATTTTTGGAATTTACGGTATTTTTGGAACTTTAAGTATATTTGGAACTTTAAGTATATTTGAAACTTAAGTATATTT
>NW_011335529.1:42108-51487 GCF_000735185.1 Notothenia coriiceps | reverse complement strand
CAGGAATCCTGAAGTCAAATGTAATCCCTTTTAAGACCTTTTTTAAGACCCTTTCCACACATTTTAAGACCTCATCGCCACTTTGAGTTTTAACCGGTTACCTTGGCGACCTCACATTTACTATATACGGTATTGATTGTCCTTCCTCCTTATCTTTAAGTATATTTGGAAGTTTAAGTATTTTTGGAATTTACGGTATTTTTGGAACTTTAAGTATATTTGGAACTTTAAGTATATTTGAAACTTTAAGTATATTTGGATATCTAAGTATTTTTGGAACTTGAAGTATTTTTGGATCTTTAAGTATATTTGGAACTTTAAGTATTTTTGGAATTTACGGTATTTTTGGATCTTTAAGTATATTTGGAACTTTAAGTATTTTTGGAACTTTAAGTATTTTTGGATCTTTAAGTATTTTTGAATCTTTGGACCCTTTCCATACATTTTAAGACCTCATCGCCACTTCAAGTTTTAACCGGTTACTTTGGCAACGCACTTGACCTCACATTGACTATATACAGTATTGATTGTCCTTCCTCCTTATCTTCCAACCATTTGGACGCAGACTTGCATTTCCCCATAACGATGTTGCTTAACTACCGACGTAAACGGACCTTCGCGCGCTATCAAGCAGTGAGCGTGCGATGTCCTGTTCAGATGACGTCAAATCCAACGGGATGCCATAAATAAACTACACAGAATCACACTACACACCTACGCAATGATTACATTCAGGCAGACTGTAGAATACAACCTCTTTGGACAATTTATATACTTATTGAAAACAAGCTACAAAATGTAATACCTTGGAAAATGCCGTTTAATACTTTTCAATAGCCTTCATTTTCGCTTTAATACTTTTAAAGACCCCGCGGACACCCTGCAGAGTCACCTACACAAGCTTTAAGCAATCTGTTGTTGGAGAGCACAGTATAATGATAGTGGAAGCAGACGTAGGAATATACAGCTACGCTGTAGCAGCTCTGAGGTGGTACTTATAACAGCGGGGCTCTGAGCTAAATGCTAACACCTGCTATTTGATACTTAACTGGTTCAATGCACCAGTAAATTGTGTTCAGGGGGACTAAGGAATCTAAAGGCTGATAGATATGGCGTCTGCAAGTATTTCATCGTACATATTCAGTATTGGCTGTTGTGCATAAACAACAATTGAGACAATTTGTAATTTGGACCTGATTGTGCTTAATGAAAAGTAATGGGATTGTCGCCTGGTTAACAAAACACACAATTGTACTAAATTCCATAAACAAACATTTAGTTGTGATGTTTTCGATGTGAAACAAAGTTATTGACCAACTTTCTCACAATGCTGTCACTAGTTTTAAACATAGACTGTAAAGTATATATAGGTTTTAAAGTGCCAACAGAAGACACAAAGGAGAGACTCCATTACAGAAGCAGCAATGCTTTCATTTGAAAGTGGTTAAGAAGTGTTGATTGGATTAGCCATCACTGGTGCCAATCCTGAACAACTGTTATCATCAACCCCTTAATTCCACACATGTACTTAACATGTCTCTAGTTTAGCACCGTGTCTCCGCACAATTCATAGTAACTTCTCTGTTTACTTGGCCGTTGTTTACACCAACTGCATCTCGCCTCATGCATTACCGATTCACACAAATAGGGCCCTCTCTCTTTCTCTTATTGACTCGCTCAAATGTTGCATTAGCATAATCTAGCATGGGGACTGTGTGAGTCATGGGGGGGAAAGATTATCATCTGAAAGGTTATTCAGATTTGCAAACACGCGCCAGCACCGAAAGGAAGATATTGTCAGATAAAATATTAGAATGGATGAACGGCTAATGACGAGATTTCTATCGGATGGTATCACTCTGCAGGTCCTACTGCTGTAATCAGATTAGTGTGAACAATTAATGAACACAGTTATGAGGGACTGATTGGATTATAGTTTGCTTATTCTGCTTCCATTACCGCGATCGCTCTCCGATGACCGACTTCCCGCTACAAAACCCGCCCTCGGGGTGTTCGTCAAGGAATGATTGACAGCAGCTTTACAGGTTAGTAGACTGAAAGATGTGTACGAGGCAAATATGCGGACATATATTATGTACAGCGTATACTTTCTACATGGGGCACACATGTTGGCTCTTGGCTTTGGATCAATTGCTCTCTTTCGGAGCGATGTGTGATTGCTTGGTAGAATTACAAGTAGGCAGAAGCAGACGTCTGAATTCAGCGGACAATTGACTTGATCAATTGACAACGAGCTGAAGAACCTTGAAGAAGGAGCTGCCGCAGACATCAAATCAAAAGCAGCCTCCGTCTGGCCTTCCCTGTGAAGTTTAGTAAACATGCGAGGACACCTAGAAAAGATTAGCTTGTAGCAAAAAGAAAAAAAAATCCCTCCATTCACTTCTCTCTCGCTCTCAGCAGCAGCCATGAAAAATGGATGAGTGTGTTTCTCTCTCCCTTCTCTCTGTTCCCCTTCACTCATCCCTTCTTTCCCCCTCGCTGCAGTCCGGTCATGCGTCGCTGTAATATATTTATTTTACCGGCATAACGAGAACGAAGGACAGAATATATATTATTTTTTTTAATCTCACGGCAGAGAATAGCTGGGAACAGAAAAAGTCATCACTGCTGCTCAGGAAACCGTGAGCAGGCGACACAAACTGGAGAGAGAGAGGGTCAATGAAGCTTTGGGTCTTTTATCGTTTTCACACCTGCTGTCCCTCTAAACACACACACACACACACACACACACACACACACACACACACACACACACACACACACACACACACACTGGAAGAAAACAAACACATGTAAGACAATGCATCAGCCACCTTTTTGCTTCAACACTCGATATTTGGATTCTTGCGTAATGTATCCCAAATCCCCGGAGTCTGTCTGTGTGTGTGTGTGTGTGTGTGTGTGTGTGTGTGTGTGTGTGTGTGTGTGTGTGTGTGTGTGTGTGTGTGTGTGTGTGTGTGTGTGAGATGGAAAGAGTGAGATTGCTTATACTCCACGTGAATGTGGCAGTATGAACAGCAGAGGAGACAGAAGGAAGATTGACCTTTCTCTAATCGACTCTGTGTGTGTGTGTGTGTGTGTGTGTGTGTGTGTGTGTGTGTGTGTGTGTGTGTGTGTGTGTGTGTGTGTGTGTGTGTTGGATACGACTAGATACAGCAATCATGTGCAGCTAGCCCGCTAACCATTTGCATATTGGCTGATATTTATCCAGTGTTATGTACGAGGAGAGCTTAGCTGGAATCACCGACCGACTGACTTTGATCATTGTATTCACATTAACCTGAGCGACCTCACCTGACAACGCTGTCCTGCTCCAGATGATTGATGAATATCAACCAGTGACTGCAAGCTCAGAAACCACTCTGCTGACTTTGGGTAAATCTCTATTAGCTGCCTGAAGAACATTACTATTTATTCTTTGTACTAAGTGTGTTCGTTTTCTAGGTTCTTTTGTATATGTAACCCTGTAAAGCCCAACTATAGAAAAACACCAGCACATTTTTTGTTGACCTTTCAGATGTTGCGTCGACACGCCCTACTCAGATTGGTGTGTCCCGCACCGTTGTGTCTTTTCAGCCGTGCCGACACCTTTTCGGCCAAAGGCTGTCGACAAAAGAAATCACTCTGATTGGCTGTTCAGCTAGCGAATCAGTGCATGAGAAGCAAAACGGAAGTGAGGGACCCAAACAAACTATTAAGAAGGCAAACCTGAGATTTCATTTAACTCCAGCTCTCGACACAGGTTGGGGAAAGCCCCGTGAGCTTCTCTCTGTAGAGTGAAAATGGAACGCACACTATTTGTTGTTTGTTTAAATCACGCAGTCTGTTCTTCTTCTCTCGGTTATCAGCAAGTCTGTCTTCCGGTTGTTGCCTCTTTTGAATGACGAATACACACTACCGCCGCCTGCTGGTAAGGAGAGTTATTGCAACTCACGCATGCGCAGTTCGTACGTGCTTCTTGGCCGTCGGCTGAAGTCTTTGCGGTGTGTTCCAGTGCGACACATGGCCAAGACGCAGGAGACGGGAGGAGACACAACAGTCGGGGGTCCGTCTGTGTGAGTTCTTTGGTGTCAGCTTGGTGTGTCCGGGCCTTAAGGGTTAATTTGCAGGATTGATTGCTTACTTTGCCCCATATCAGTATATAGCATGAATAATAATCACACATCAGTCATATTTGTTATGATTAGTCATCATGTGGTGTACTACACTTGTCTTTATTCTCATTTTAATTGCTAAATGCTATGTTAAAAATACAACTTACAACAGTTTATTTTCTAATGTTTCTGTTTACACCACCATACACCTGAGTGAATCCCTTGTATGTGTAAACTGGCGATAAACTTGATTCTAATTCTGATTCTGATTCTGATTATTTGCACCAACAAGAGCAGCCTAAGATCACAGAAAGAGAACAATACATAAAGGGAAACATTATGATGTCTTCCATTTTATTTGAATAGTTTACTAATCTTAACTGGGCTTTTCCTGCACCTTAGCCCCCGTTGCCCACCCTTGTCTCCCCCTTCTCTGAAATAGCTTCAGCCCTGTGTTCCTTTTGATGCTAAGAGGCCTTTGAACTGCAGCCAGTATCTTTATGCTCCCCTCGGTGGCGAGTCTGCGAGCAACTCAAATATTCATAGGGACCGGAGCTCACCGAGAATACTGATGGAGCGGCTCTTCACTCTGCGGACAGGAACAGATGTGTCAAGCCGGGCCAGACCCAGGCCAGTGAGCGAGCCGTGACCGTGTTATGGCACCGGCTGTAAAAATGGTTACAGAGCTGCCGGTGGAATGGCTTTTGACGTGTGATGGATACTCCTGCAACGGGCAAGGACTACTTCATTTTATTCCCACCAAGGTCATCAGCGCAGGTTATCCCGCGCTCTGTCCTTACAGGGTCGACTGTAAACATTGTTACGAGGGTGAGACAGAGGTTTGTGTTGGAGTTCATGGTCAGGTCACGACAGGCAGGGCTGGGACTTTAAAAATGTAATCTGTTACAATAACTTGTTACATGAGAGAGAAATGAAATATTAATCGTATGTTTTTTACTTAAGTTACAATGTAACCTAAGATATTTCATATACAAAATGTAGGAACAATTACAGTTTACAAACGCTGTAAAAAAAAAAAGTATTTTCGTTTAATAAATCAGATGTCCACCTATTGCATTAAAAAATAAATGAATTTAAAATGAAGAAGAATTAAAGTAGCCTAAATATAAACAATAAAGAAAATGCATTCAGTACGTCTAATATATCTTTATTTTAAATAGTATTCAAACAATGTAATCCTGCTAGTAATCAAACGTTTTTTTATGTAACAGTAATCTGGTAATTTGCACAATTAGCATAAATTGCATTAATTAGCTTTTACCCTCCTGTTATCCTCAGATTCACTTTACACCCCTTTGTCCCAGTAGTTTAAAACTCAAGACAATGATCGTATTCCACATTTTAACCAACATGTATGTCTCTGGTGCTTTAGGTATCTTAGCTGACTACCTAAATAACCTTTTAAATAAAACATTACCCCAACCTTCCCCCCCACGGACCCCTTTATACATCCAGCATTCCTATTATGTGACTATCCAAAATCTATAAATAACCATAAAATCTCACTGATTGAAATAAAATGTTAAAGTAAGATCTTTCTGATGTTGTTAAAGGACCAATAAATAAAGCAGAGGGTAGTTTTGTTTTACAATGATACATTTGCATGTAATAGTCACCTCAATATCATCCTACACAATCAACAATCAAATGTTGACATTTTAATATGTTTTAAACTACTAGTGTGTACAGGATATTTCAAAAAGATCTTCTTGTTCATTTTACGTCTACCCATTAGTCCTCACTATATTAGGAAAAGCCATGAAATACTAAGCAAAAAAAATAATGTGAACAATTTTTTTAGATACGTTAAACATTGAATGGGTTCAAATTGACCCCAAGGATAACAGGAGGGTTAATAAGCAGCATATGCAACCAATAGCAACAAAATGGCTTGGCCTATTTGGACCATTTTGGTGTGGTTTTGGAGGTTATTGAGATTGTTGAATACATTTTCAGGATAATAAATGGCAGTTTTAACCAGAAAGTGGCCATATTTGTACTCTTGGTGGGCTGGTTTTGAGTAAGTTTGGGTCGATTTGATCGTTTTAAGGGACTAAAAACAGCCATTTTTGATCCTCAAAATGGCAAAAATGTATTCAACATCCTCACTAACCTCCAAATCCACCCAAAATTGGCCAAATTGGCCAAGCCATTTTTTAGCTATTGTCTGCATCTGTCAGTTTCTATGTGCTGGGGACCCATACCATACATTTCTATGTGTTCACAATAGGACACTATGAGCATGCAAACTAGACTAATGAGTTGCAATGGTGCCGGCCAAAAGCGTTATGTGCTCTAAATCTACAATTTGCACATTTCAAGAAGCTTAATTATTTCTGCGACGCGTTCATCTTCCTCAGCGGCCATGACACTGTCAGGTGGAAGCGTCACCACACCAAAGCCTCATGCTACGCGTGGTTCTGCTCCATTATGCAGACTCTAGCTCAAGATTAAAGCCATTTTTCATTACCAAATATCATTTAGGTTGATTATAGCACAATAGGTTTGGTTTCCCTCGTGGTTCCCAGGTCAATTTATCATTCATTTGACAACACGGGCACTCTGCAGCTGATTACTAAACAGTAGCTTTTCTAAGTAATACACATGTTCTCGGTCTTGTGTTGTTTCACGGTTTCAGATCCACACTCTCAACGCTGACGTTTTCCATTGATTGTGACTGATGAATAACATGATGAGCTGTCTGCAGTTCAGTCCATTAGTGTGATTAATCTTTGGGTTCATTTGATTTTGGTTCACGCTTTTTTCCTTTATGTGTGGAGTTGGGTTGGGGTTATCTGTAGACATTACATAGGCAAGGCAAGTGTCGTGGCCCATTCTTGTGGGATATCTAAAACTGTGCCAGGTCAACAGGGATCCGCTTCTTGACTCACACGTTAAAAACCATCCAAATAAAGCTCTGCTGGCGCTGATTTCTTTGCCTTCCTTGGCCGATTTATTTGCTTCCATATATTTAAACAAACAAAATAAACAAAATGATCAGTGTAACGTGAGGTCACAGACTGTCCCGATTCCCCGTTCATTGCTGGAGACAATTTCCTCCTCACGCTCAGTCCCCCCCCTTCTTTATATCACAGGTGTGGCTCACAGTAAATCAAAGGTTTCTCCGAATATTTAATTCGGTACTAATACATAAATGGAAAGAATATATTAAGATCTAAATTAATAAGAAAATAATACACTTATTGTCAACACAGAAAATGGCAGGTTTATTTATACAGCATCTTTCAGCACACGGCAATTCAAAGTGCTTTACAAAATAAAATACATTTAAGAAGAAATACAGCAGAAACACATTATAAAATGGCATTTAAAAACAGGCATTACAAAGCAAAGATAATAAAATAAACACAACAGATATAGAATACATGAATAAAAGCCATACTGCAGTGTGAATACAGCTCAATCAAAAGCAGCGTCAAAAAGATACGTTTTCAGTCTGGATTTGAAAATAGTAAGAGTTGCGGCGGACCTGCAGGATTCTTGGAGCGTGTTCCAGATAGTCGGGGCATAGCTAAACGCTGCTTCTCCATGTTTAGTTCTGACTCTTGGAACAGAGAGCAGACCCGTCCCAGAAGACCTGAGACTCCTGGATGGTTCATAGTTATGCCCAAAATAATTTGGTCCAAAACCAGCAGCAGTACTTTAAAATCTATTCTTTGGCAGACTGGAAGCCAGTGTTACAGTCGGTTAAGTATCTTCCCCAAGGACACTTTAACATCTTGAATGCAGGGGGTTGGGGAACGTACCGCTGACCCTGATTGGTTCATTTTTATCCAATGCACCCCCCTGCCCTCATACCTTTACTGTGTTCCTTTCAAGGAGTTCTTACCTATTTAGAATATACTTAGTTATAACTTGACTTGTCTATTGTGCTTTAAATAGCTTCATGGTTTCTATGGAAGCAAATGAATAGCTGTTGTAAAACTAAAAATGATTAAGCTGTTCAACTTGGCAGTAGGGAAGAACTTTCAATAATCAAAGCTATTCAAATAAAGTTATTTCTATTTCTTTCGGTGTTGAAAATTGCTCCCTGGAGCGGCTGGGATGTAATTGCCTTTGTTGACCTGCCACCGCCGGGGCAAAATAATTGCAGCCAGTGTTGAGAAGGGTGTAACCCAAAGTAGAGCTATTCAAATCAACGCCATGAGGACGGCTCTAATGGAGTCGGAGAGTTCTTACTTCATTGCAGGCAATTGATTTTTGTAGAATCTGGGAGTCGTGAAAAGCAAAGAGGGGAATTTAAATCTCAAGTGGAAACAAAGCAAAGAAAAAAAAAGAACATTGGGTCAGGCAGTGTGAGCTGGACTTTTTATACACATAATGAGAGTTTAGTTCCTTGGACTTTTAAGTTGTTCTTGTCTTCCTGCAAAGGAGTGTCAGTCGAACGATATTCGACAGCAGAGGAAACAGTGAAAACAAATCTTCACAAATGAACTTAAACACTAACTAAATACACAAAGTATTGTTTAAAGGTAATCCCATGTTATAATTGTGTTTCAATCCGTTTGAATCCAATATGTTAGTGTTTTCATTTTTTTATAACCCTGCTCTATTCGATTTCCATCTCAATTATGAAATGTAATTTATTCCTGATTTATTCGTGTTTGAGTTTGTACTGCTTTTATATACTGTATATGTTTCCCTTTTTTACTATTCTCTTTAAAAACATTTATTATTCAAATGATGAATTTGAATTTATTCCTGATTTATTTGTTGAGTGGTAGCAGGCTATAGGACAAACTAAGTCATAAATAAGTAGTACAAAAGAAGTCCAATAATAAGCTGAAGCTCTTTGATGAAGCGATTCTTTGGTATCTGTTTGTGAAAGCTTCAACAGTGACAGATTCATTGGAAAGCAGCAGTCATGGTGGGGACACAGTTCACTCCTGAGGCAGTAAATATCCGTCAGAGTGACATGAGGTCAATCATGAGTCTTCTCATTGTTCCTTCTTCAGAAGGACTCTGAAGTGAAGAGGGCTTCGTCCTGCGGGCAGAACCCGTCCACTGTGTTTCCTCCACAAAGTAAATATGTTGTTTTTCTGAAGCCGTATTGATGGATTCTGTTATCCTCTCAAAGGTTGACAGCTCCTCTAATTTCTCTTTGTGTGTGTGTGTGTGTGTGTGTGTGTGTGTGTGTGTGTGTGTGTGTGTGTGTGTGTGTGTGTGTGTGTGTGTGTGTGTGTGTGTGTGTCTGTCTGTCTGTCTGTCTGTCTGTCTGTCTG
>NW_011335529.1:39226-42094 GCF_000735185.1 Notothenia coriiceps | reverse complement strand
AGGGAACACCCAGAAAGCAGAATAGGGCCTCTTTAATGATGGCTACATTCCATAAGGTGAGCTAGTTCGAGGATGCTGGTGTTATAAATGTTCTTAGTTACATTACATTACATTACATTGCATCTGGCTGACGCTTTTATCCAAAGCGACTTACAATAAGTGCATTCGACCAGGAAGATACAACCTTGAAGAAAACAGAATCATATAAGTACATCAGGTTTCATTGAGCCAAACATTTCAAGTGCTACTCAACTGGCTTTAGATAAGCCAGCCCTTTATTAGTATTTAAGTGCTTTGTTAGTAATTCTATCGCTCGAAGTGGAGTCTAAAGAGATGAGTTTTCAGTCGTCGCCGGAATATGTGTAAGCTATCTGCTGTCCTGATTTCAATGGGGAGCTCATTCCACCATTTTGGAGCCAGGATAGCAAACCCACATGTTTTTTCTGATGGGAACTTGGGTCCCCCTCGCAGTGCGGGTGCAGCGAGCTGTTTGGCTGATGCAGAGCGGAGTGCACATGCTGGGGTGCACGGTTTAACCATGTCCTGGATGTAGGAAGGGCATTAGAAAAGCATGACTGTAATATCGGACAGTTTTTGTTTCCTAATGCTATTTTCATTTGGTCGTTTCACAGAGAATGATCTAATGCTGTTGACAGCTGGGCTTGATAAACCGTCTCATCTTGCAGCGATCACCTTGGTAACAATCTAATACATTTCCACTGATGTTTTATCAACAGTGTTCACTGTAAATTTGATTTTGTTCATCACAAAGAACACCCAATGTACCTCTTAAAGAAGATTTATGCTGACAGCAATCATGAGGGAGGTGTAAACTGGTTTTGTTTTCATAAAATACTTTGTATATGCCAAAATGCTTCTGACTGTATTTTTTGGTTGAATTACTCTCTTGTCTTTGGTTATAGAAATCAACTACTCTAATTATATTCATCATAAATGTGCATTTCAATGTAGCAGATTAAACTCTGTTGCTGCCAATTATTGAGAGACACCTGTGCACACAGAGTGGGTTCTTGTATATTTATGATACTGTAGATGGTGTACAAATTACATTATACTTGTTGAGAAATCTCCAAAGGGTCCAAAACGTTAATAAATAGTGATCAGAATCAGAATACCTTTATTCGTCCCACAGAGGGGAAATTTGCATTAAATAAGAATTAAAGCATCTTATTAAGACTCAAATAATACAATTCAATGCACCTGCATTAAGACCTTTTTTAAGATTATAGTTTGCACAAAGTATAGAATTGAAAGGCCACAGCCTTTTCACTAACTTAGGCTGATCTTGTATAGAATTTATAGGCAGATCAGCCTGGAAGCTTATATTATTATTCAGTGTTGTTTCTACGTAATTGCCCCACTTATTGTAAATGAAACTAAATATGCTCCAGCTAATGAGTAATGAAGGCTGCCTCTGGTAAATGTCATAAAAGGCTATAGTTTTAATTGGTTCCAACATAAGCTACTGTAAATGATCTGCACCAGATGTGAATTTGAAATGAAGGAAGCCACCAAAGACACACTTAAATATGGTGTTACAGGAAACCAGCTTGTTTAAAGGAATACACTTTATAAATACAAATATCTATATATTAATGTGTGCACTGCTGAATAATGCATCTTGGCTCAACACACACCTTATGACAGCAGTTATCCTTAACCCTTAGATGCATAAGTGGGTATGTTTTGACCCGGTGAGGTGGTTTTCTTGGAGTATCATTTCATATTCCAGCTATTCCTCAAAAAACATGTTTTGGATATCATGCCATTAAAATTTTACATTTACATTTTAAGAAATTGTAGTTTTTGTAGTACTATCCCAAGCTTCCATAAATGGATCAAAAATTTTCATTTTCAACATTTTCTATGGAATTTCATTTTTTTTCCAAAATGTAAAAAACATGTCTAAAATGATAAATAGTGAAAACTTAAATATAAAATCTTTCTAGTGTGAGCCAAAATATAATACTAAATATTATACAAGTAACTTATGGAAGAGTGTAGGGTCCAGTCACTCGTGCATCTAAGGGTTAAAGAAAACATTAATATAAATGTATATGCGTATCTGTAGATCACAGCTGTCCAAAACGTATTTAATATTCAAGTGTGGGATGATTTTTATTTATTTTTTATTTTTAGAAACAAGTCCTCTTTCTCGCTTGAGGCCAGGAAAAGGCTAGTCACTGTGACTTTTTGACCTGTGCTGGACTATGGTGATTTGTTGTATATGAATGCACCTGCCTATTGCCTGAACAAGTTAGATGCCGCCTATCACAGCGCACTGAGATTTGTCCCTAATTGTAAAGCACTTACACATCACTGTACCCTGTATGCAAAGGAAGGTGTGTCATCACTTACTGTAAAGAGGCTCAGTCATTGGTACACGTTTATTTATAAAGCTTTGTTGGGTAAACTCCCGTATTATATCTGCTCTCTGATAACACAGAGAGTTGCAAGCAGCTGTTGTCTGAGATCGCATGATGTACTATTGTTAGATGTGCCAAGAGCAAGGACTGTCTTAGGTAAGACAGCTTTTATGTGCGCAGCTCCACTTGCTTGGAACAATCTTCAGCAAGAATTGAAACTGAGCAATCTCATTCCTCTGCATGTTTTTAAAGCTAGGCTAAATGAAATGCTCGTTGATACTATGGTCACTTGTAAATGTCTATAACTATGTAAATGCATCCTGTAAATATAATGTATGATTTCCTTTATTGTTTTATGTTTCATGTGGAACCTATATGCTGCAGGTCTCCCTTGAAAAAGAGATCTATGATCTCAAGGGACCAATCTGATTAAATAAATATTTGAAATGAATATGAAAATGCTTTTGTTTGACTGATATTG
>NW_011335529.1:18105-39181 GCF_000735185.1 Notothenia coriiceps | reverse complement strand
TTGGTCTCTTTCGAGGAGTCTCGGTGTCTTCACTACCATATTTGACGATGTGTCTCACGTGACGAGTATAACTGAAACTGTACCAATCTTACCGAACGAGAAATTTGGTACTCAGTAAGTCATGACATAATACTAATAGATACGGAGTATAAGCGACTTTCTCATAGTAGTCAACGTGAAGGACAAAGAATACCTGTGTACTCTCATGTTCCGATTAACCCAGCTTCCCCAAATTTCTTTCTTTTTGGTGTCTATATACGCCGGGATCCGGAGTCATGGATGATCCTGCGGTCCTGTGTCATGGATCGCGAGTCCTGGATCTTGAGTCGTGGCTGTGGTCCTGGATCATAAGTCCTGGATGGATATCCTCGTGGATTCATCTTCCTATTATACACACATGCATTTCCAAACATTTGGACTACCTATGTTGCAAATGTATTATCTTTTCAATTTACACACGGCATCTATTGCACGTCTGTCCGTCCTGGGAGAGGGATCCCTCCTCTGTTGCTCTCCCTGAGGTTTCTCCCATTTTTCCCTTTAAACTGTGGGTTTTCTCTGGAAGTTTTTCCTTGTACGATGTGAGGGTCTAAGGACAGAGGGTGTCGTATTGTCATACTGATATTCTGTACAAACTGTGAAGTCCACTGAGACAAATGTAACATTTGTGATATTGGGCTATATAAATAAACATTGATTGATTGATTGATTGAAGTGAAATGGTTAAAGAGGTCAATGGAAATAATGAACGAATCCTGCATATCAATGTTGGTAATGAGGTCACTGAAGTGTCCTCTCTGTATTATCCATCTGCCAGTCTGTTTGTATTCTTCTCTCTGTGTAAGTGGCTGTGTGCTAGATAACAAAATATAACAATGCAATCCAAAAGCCACATGCACTAAAATAAAAGGCAGCTGCAAGCAATATAATTAATGAGGGATATATTTGATTCAGGGGATCCAATTACCAATATTTGTTTGATAACCAACTATTGTCAGTGTTTAGGCACACCTGAATCACATGGACCCATTATTCATCATATTATCTGCAGCTGTGTTTAGGACATTTCTGTTAACATTTTCTTTTTCTGAGCCATTTTGTGATCATGCAGCAGGTTTTGAGTATGACCCTGGTGTCAAAGCTATTTGCTTTTCTGTCACTCTTGTTTGCTTTGCATGCATTAACTCTCAAATGTTATTCCGAATTCATTTAGAAAAACATTAGCTGTTGGATACACAAGCCAATATCTGTTGTGTGGGTTTGTGACAGGTGAGACACTATTTTACTCTCTAAAAAAGGTTTGACCTTTTGGGAATTACGCTTATTTGCTTTACTGCCAAAGGTTAGATAAGATGCTCCATGCCACATGTGTGCATACTAAATATAAACCTTGGCCCTGCAGACAGTTGGCTTACCTTAGCATAACAAATTGGAAGCAATAGCAGTCTGGCTCTATCCAAAGGTGTGAAAATCTCCTCACTAATGAACATGTTATATATAGCCGGGAAGCTTTTTCCTCAGGCATCTGGTCTTTATGCTTAACTTACCTAGCTGGCTAGATTAATACGTAGAATACAAACATCTAGGCCTTTGTGATTGAGAGTAGTGTGAATAGATGCACATTACACATTCAGCTAACTAACTAACTTACTAACTAACTAACTAACTAACTCTAACCATAAAGACTCAAAGTCCCTGCTTTTCTGCCAAGACCACATGTCTATATGTGATATATTATTAGATTTGAGGCACTGGGTAGTAGCTGTTGAGTTGAGGACACTTCACCACTCATCCAATGCCTCATTACTGCTGCGGATTAAGTTTAATCTGATGAAGTGTCTTGAATCAGTGTCACCCTTTACAGCTCAGTATGTTATTTTTCTATTAACTTGATAGTACATAATGTATTAGTCAATCTACCTGTAAACCAGATTTTAGTACCAATCAAATATTCTAAAAGACTGTATCAACACTACAATAGCCGCCAAGCGATTGTACTGTAGGCCCAAGCCAACCAGTCACATTCTAGTTTACAAACATGTACATGCATAATGTCCTCACCTTATCATTTACCTATTAAACATTTGTGTGTAATCTAATAATTAGCATATTAATTATTGAGTTCCTGTGATATTCATTCTACACAAGAACAAGGACACAAGGGGAATCATAGTGATCTCCAATCTAGTCAATTTCTGTTTGTATCCAAGAGGACATTTGTGTCCGATGTGAAGAAAATAGCAGCGTTCCTGAAATCAGTTAAGGAAAATCATAAGACTCTGACCTCGTAACATCCAAGGGGATGTTTGTGCCAAATTTGATGAAATTCCCTTGAGGCGATCTCTCAAATGTGCATTCTGGAGAATGTGACATATGTACAGATGGACCGAAAATCCCAAAACAAAATGTATAACAAACATATATCAGCTTTGAAAGGGGAAGACAACAGTCACAATGGAAACGGAAACAGAGACACCAAAAGCACCACTGTTCAGTGGGGTTATAGATAACTTCCCCCACGTCTCTAATAACAGAATATTTGGAGATGACAGAAGTAGCTGCTAGAAGGAAAGTAAACGTTATTAAATTGCTGCACACTAAACACCAAAACACAAAGTGTATGTATTCTGTCTGAGCACAGGGGTATCTAAGGATATTTAAAGTGACCCGGTTTTATGTTCAGCATGCACAAAAGGCCTTTTTCACCAAAGCACAGGCGTTACTTAGGTGTGTCAGGTGGAGCAGAAATGGGAGCCAGCATGCACAACAACCTCAAAAATTCAAAAAAATGAAATATAATTCAGCCATCATTCATTTCAATATTTACACCTGTGTTTGACACCATGTCTGTGAAAATGGATCGCACCTTTTTTTTTAATGATTTTAGTCACACCGGAGATAAGATACGCTCCATGAGAAAGGCTTATTACAAGACTTTAGGAACAAAGCACCTGACTGAATTATGGCTCTGCCAAATATATCTTTCAATAAGCATATGTGTGGCAACTTGCCACTGGCAAACTGTGCCAAAGATAAAGGTCAGTACAATTATAATACACATCACTTGTTGAATTTGAAAAACAGGGGGGGCGACACACACATTTTACACACAGGCACACACACACTGCTCTCTCAGCTTTAGTGGCACTAAATACTCTCACAGAGAGACAACTGCAGACAGAGATAGAGGCCAAGCTGACACAGCACACAAAGAAGGGGAGAAGGGGGGTGAGCATGTGCCGGACCTGGTAATGGGAGATAAATTAACCTCCCTCTGCTGAGGCGTAGTGGTGTCAGGAGATACACAGCATCGGTGGCAAAACAGTGAGCAACCACACCACGGCCGCAAAGAAAAAGGTTGGAGGGAGGGAGGGAGGTAAAGGAAGATGGCAAATAAATGTAATCTGCTTTCAATGAATCTACTCTGGAGACTTTTACTTTCAATTACATTCTTCAGCATCAGTACATTTTGTAGCCCTTGTACTTCTTATCTTCGTTTTGTAAAACATTTCACAATAGTACCATTTTGTACAAAGTATCTCACTGGTCTACAGTTTTTCAGGTATCTGCTGGACTTCATGTATTTCAGTGCATTGTCAAATGGATTTATAAAGACTTGAATATGCCTGAGTAAAGTAATCCATAATCAAATCCAAAGCTCGCTACAGTAGTGTCCTGATTGAGGATTTTAAAATATTTGACCAAAACGTAAACTCTGTTGACCGTTTGGCTGCACTAAACCCTTTAATATATTGGAATTTATTATAGATGCGGCAAAGGATCACTGATCAAACTAGAAAATGCATTTCCTGCTGAAAATGCGTACGAATGCTGTAAACTGTACATTTGTTGCTGAATTTAGCTGAAAATGCAGAAAAAGCTGAATATTTTATTAGTTGAATGGTATCTGTAGCTGCTTTTAGCTACAAAAACCAAGTAAGTGTGTTGCTGAACTTAGTGGAGAAATTAAGATAAGTTAAATTATTTGAATCAAAATTGTTACAGCTCAAATGCATTGCAATGACTTTGTTGAAAACTTGAAAGTGAAATGTTAAACTGGAAGAGTAGGAAAAATAGCCAAGAGGCTTAATATTTAAAAGAAAAGGTTTATAAAAGGTATAAACAACAAAATGTATAGCCTCAATGTGAAGTACCTGAATAATTTAATAGTTGAATGGTTTCTGTAGCTGAAAGTAGGCTGAAGGAATTAGATATTAAATGTAAGTAGTAGTGAATGAATGTGTATTAAGAAGAGAAAAAAAAGAAAGTAAAAACGCTTTGAAAAGCAGCAGAATATTTTAACTGCAAACGTTTGAACTAAAACCAAGCGTCACCAATAATGTATAAAATATGTGGAACATGTTAAAGTCAGTATGAAGTCTCCATCAGACAGAACAGATTAGTCTGAGGCAGTCTGTTTGTCATTGTTTGTTTCTGTGCTGAGCACCTAGTCATAACACCTAATCATAAAACCTGTGTGTGAGCCCAGAGATCAAAGGTGTCCATGGTGACGACGTTATCAAACACCTGTGTGCAGAGATCAAAGGTTTCCATGGTGATGTGCAGTGATCTGTGAGAGGAGAGCCTTTCCATTGATCTGAATGAGAGATAAACCTCTTACATTTGAACGTTTTGTTGAAGAACCGTAGCAGCTTTCGGTAAAATGTCAACGCGTGAAGCATGTCAGGACCGTGAGGATCTTCGGAGTCTGCTTTTTGTGCACTTTCGGGTCAATAATGTGGCCTTTTTGGCAGATTTACTAAAAGTGTGCAGCTGCTGCTGTGAGGAAAGATCAGGCTGAATTTACAATGGGCCTTAATGGAGACATGTTGAACGTTTTTGTCACTTCATGCTCTCAAGAGCCATTTTGTTAAATTTGATTGCTAAAATCTTCTTTTTTTTTCAACATAGGAGAGGTTTTCCTACGTTTTTCATGAAAAATGATGTCCAAGGAGTGTAGGGTTTGGGAGTTTTGGCAGGTTTAAAACATTTATTTGGGCAAATTTCAAGTTATCCTCCACTCTGTTTTGAGATCAAAGCACTCTAGACTTAACAAGCTGCTCACACTAATGTTAAAATCTGAAGAAAGCCTCTTTACCAAGCTCCAAACTAAGTTAAATATCTCAGAAGGTGTAAAATATATCACAAATCTGAATAGCTGAATGTCTTGTGATCATTTTAAAGTTGGAATTAAGTCTCTAGCTGAAAGTATGCGGAAGGAGTAGCATTTGGCGCAAGGTGTAGGTAAAAGAGGATTTGAAGTTACATTGAGTTACATGTTAAAAAAAGAGTTTAAAAAGCTGAATATTTCAAAAAGTATAACATATTTTTAAAAAGTATGTTATATGCCCAGTTTCCCATCATGTGCTGAAAAGGCTGAATATTTTTGATATTTGAATGGTTTCTGTAGCTGAAAGTAGGCTGAAGTTATTCGACGGCAAATATTGGTTGAAATAAGAAGAAGATTAAAGAGAAACAGAATAAGTAGTTATTAGTTATTAGTTAATAACTTGAATCACTGAGGTTGAACTGCACTGTAAGCTGTGTATGACCTTAAAACCTTTGAACCTTTTGAAGGTTTTTTTAGTCTTACTGTAAACTATTGCCTACTAACTAACTCTGACATTTGTGGCCGTCAAGTTTTTGACATTTTGAACATGAGACAGATTGACAGCTGAGATTACACTCTCCAGATTTATTTTCTTCGCAGTAACGGGTTTATATTCGTAGAGAAATCTGGATGTGTTGAGCATATGCTTCAGGGCCGATTGTTGGAATCTCGTGCCGTATTATTTGTTTCTGCCATCTCATCTCAGTTGCAAGCTCGATGCCCCACTTTGATGGCACTTGCATGAGGGAAAATGAGCTGGTGCGTGAAATCAGCAGAGATAAAGTTGCCAAGTGAGTTCATCTGAGACAGCCAGCAGAAAGGAAGCAATTGTTATGAACACAAAAGGTGACTGCTGTCAGGTTCTCACCGTTGCAGATCAAAGGCATGCATCTGTTTTTGTTTCAGTAAAGCTCTGAATAAGTGTTGAGTCTCTCTAGAAATTATTGTTGTATAAAACCAATTAACAGAGACAGGGTTGCACAGACCAAGTTTGTTAGTTTAATCAATATTTTTATTAGGAATACAAAGAAAAACGAAGAAGTTGAAACATCGAAACATAAAAATAATTATAAGAAAAAAGATAAAATAGGACATTTTAAAAAGGAAAATGGAAGTTCTTAATGAAAGTGAAAAAAAAATGTTAATGGAAAGGCGGGATTAGTCAGGTGTTAACCTTTGTGAGAGAGTAATCCTTAACAATTCCATTTACTGCATGTTTTAATCATCCTTCACTGAGACTCCTTGCTTCAACATCATAATTATAAGCCACAGGACAAAAGAGAGGTAAAGAATTGGAAGAATTGGGATGAATTCACAGAGACAACAAAAACGCTATAAAGGTTCAAATCTCAACATCTATTCTGAGAACCTTTCAAACGTCATGGAAAAAATCACTCAAGCATTAATGTACACTCGGACAAAAGAAAAACATAAAACTGAGGTCATAGAGGAAGCATCTATCACTTTGAGTTACATCTTTAGATTGATTTCAGAGTTCGAAAATGGAATTCTGTGTAACACCTTACATTGTATATTTTGAATGACAGCCTAACACAAAATTGCTTGACTGAATTCTGTGTTATGGTGTACTCTGTCCTTATTTAATGTTTCCAAGTCATTCTGGTTTTGGCAAACGAATCCCACTCAAAGCCATGCGTTGCTCATATAGCTTGGGTATAATTGAATTCTGTTGAAACCAAATCAAACCTGAGGATGGACCTGAAAGCTATACAATTGGCAATCTTTGTATGGGTCTCTCAAAAATAATGATGCCTTGAATTGATTACAACACATAAGTAACATCAATGAATGATGGGGGAAATAGCTGGTTCTTCGCTAAAAGCATCAGGGTGGAGGCTGGCAGTAGAGACAGACAACCACACAAGGTGCAGCACTTGTAAAGCTGCAGAGATAGATTTTTAAGGAGGAGGTGTGTAGAGCCATTAAAGGAAAAGGAGGATCATGATTGAACCTCAGTGGAATTGAGGTCAATAGGTCAATTTATAAATATGTGCTGACCATTTATAGAATGATTTGGGAACAAACAAAAGGTTACGTTAAAACAAAGAAATCAGGACGGAACATACGTTTGTATCCCATGATGGAGGAAAGGAGTTTTACATCTAGAAGAATGTGTTGACAAATGGGTCTGTTCGCGATGCATATATATTATTTTTCTTTAGTATTTATCTGGGAGGCTGATGCTGCATAAACCGTACTGTCAACACCAGATTAACAGCATATAAACATTCGTTGTATTTAACATTTTCTAAAAGGGGTAAAGTATTATTTTCTTGAGCATACATCTTAAATTGTATACATTTTTATATTAGCAATTAGCATTAAATGTTATCAAGGTTGTGAAGCAATGCTTATTCAATTTGGGTTGGTCTATGTTTTAACTGATAACTAATAAGTAAAAATGTAACAAAAGCTGAGAAGTATTAAGTGACCTAAGGAAATTAATTTCAAAATATAATATAATCCATTAAGAGTTCATTAACATTTGTCCTAGCACTACATCTTTTACACTTTATTCATTAGCTTGTGAAGAACACTAATTTTCTCATGTTTCCGGCACTAAGCTATCATTTCTATTTAAAGGAAATGTTTCCAAGTGATTACAATGATCATTTGATTAAATGTAAAACCAGGCAGCCAGCTAAAATCTAACATGATTCATCATGATGTGATGTCACTCTATCCGACGAACATTTCAAGTTATATTTTTTAGTGATTTCTTTTTTTTACCAATATTTGTATTTGCTATATGTGTCAATCATACTGAGTGCGCAGGTGTTGACATTTCCCTCAGAAGCTTTATTGAAGAAAACACCCTAGGTCACGCCGCCATGGCCAGCATCAGAGTGACAGCAGCAGTGATGAAAGCCTGGCTTTTACAGCAGTGGATGAAAACAGCTGTATTGATGTTTTTCTGAGTGATGTTTTGACCTTCAGAGCTGAGCCTGGTTCACTCCCTTCCCTTCTGTCTGTTGGACCCGATGAGAAACAATACTTCCATTGAGACTGCGATGGATGAATGCATAGAAATGACATCTCATTTATATATTGTCATGTTTTTAAAGTACTGCTGCTGGTTTTTAAAACACTGAATGGTTTAGGACCAAATTATATTAACGATCTCCTGCATAACTATGAACCATCCAGGAGTCTCAGGTCTTCTGGGACAGTCTGCTCTCTGTTCCAAGAGTAAGAACTAAACATGGAGAAGCAGCGTTTAGATATTATGCCCCGACTATCTGGAACAAACTACCAGAATCCTGCAGGTCCGCAACTCTTACTACTTTCAAATCCAGACTGAAAACTATATCTTTTTGCCGCTGCTTTTGATTGAGCTTTTCATATTCACACTGCAGTATGGCTTTTATTCATGTATTGTATACCTGTTTATTCTATTATCTTTGCTTTTTAATGCCTGTTTTTAAATGCCATTTTATAATGTGTTTCTGCTGTATTTCTTCTTAAATGTCTTTTATTTTATTTTGTAAAACACTTTGAATTGTCGTGTGCTGAAAGGTGCAATATAAATAAACGTGCCTTGCCTTGTTTCAACAGCTGCTAGAAATAAAACGGATTAAATTCATCTACTCCTAATAAAATGTAAATTCAGTTATTTAACACTGTAGAATTATAAAGTTATGGTTAAAGAGTAGTGGTGGGAAGTCATTACCGTAATTTGAATTTTACATTATATTGCATATACATTTGGGTCAGGCTTTTAATTCAAAACAATTTACAATTAATGCAACCAGCAACGCGGATACAAATTCAGAACAGCCAGATTCCTACATTTAAGCTTCAAATAAGGCCAACCGCACATTTCTTTTTCGTGTGTTCAAATGTAATAGCCAAGATGCGGTGGAAACAGGTGGTTTTCAATCCTCTGCAGTCCTGATATCAATGGGGAGCTTGTTCCACCATTTTGAAGCCAAATATCCAAGCTTTGCTGCTGCACTTTTTTTTAACATGTATAATCCACACAAATGGAAAGCTGTAAAACTATTTGGGTGCTCTGCAGTCTCCCTGAATCTGTATCTGTCCGAGTTTGTTAGTCTGCATGTGTAATGAAATTATGCAGACGTGTGCTTTGGTCCTGCAAAAGAGTACCTCAGATAATTGCAAAGCTCATTGCACCTCCAGCTACCAGCCGGGACTCGTAATTATTCTCTCTCTGATATAGTTATAGCTCCAAATAGCAGAAGTCACATTTCCTTGCTATTCAATCACAGAGAGGCATAGTTTTCCTACGTTTGAGTTTTTTACAGTCAAACGCCACACTGTGAGATCCTTAATAGAAAGAAACATGTTGAACGTGTTAAAAAGGAAGGTTTTTAAACAGATTAAGATGATTAAGTCATCATCGGATCTTTGTTTGGCCTTGTTTCACGCTTGTCTCTCTCATTACTGTTGCTTTTATGAGTAGCACACACACACACACACAGAAACACACACACACACTGCCAAAAGCAAAACATCACCACCTTTGATTTAAGTGAGGTTAAACTTTTTGTGTTCATTCCGCAGCAGGATGTAAGCTGTAGTGGCTTGGATTTAAAGCTGTGCTATAAAGCTGAGCTGCAAAGCTGTCTTGATAAAAAAAAAAAAGGGTGCAATACTTTGTGGTATGTCTGGTGGGAAGCAATCCTACTGTGGTGTGTGTGTGTGTGTGTGTGTGTGTGTGTGTGTGTGTGTGTGTGTGTGTGTGTGTGTGTGTGTGTGTGTGTGTGTGTGTGTGTGTGCACATGAGAGAGAGAGAGATAGTCGAGAGAGAAAAGAGATGCATTGGATACGAATCCAGAGCGCGCACACACACACACACACACACACACACACACACACACACACACACACACACACACACACACACACACACACACACACACACACACACACACGCATACAATACACTCTCTGTGTGTTTAGTTGGATGTGAGACCAAGAGCAAGAGAAGCAGATATATGTGGCACACAGAAATGAATGAATCCCCTTCGGCAATTCAAATGTATAAAGAGGGAAAGAACATTTCAAACAATTTCAAAACACGCTGTGGTGTCCAACCGAGTAGCCACAGCAAGATTAAGATTTAAGAGAAGCTTGTCCTTAGATGACTGATTCTCTGGTTAAATCCACCAGCGTAAGTCTTAGGACTTCACTGAGACTGACTGAGTGTCATTACTGTCAAATACAAAACATGTCTCTAAAATACAGTTACTGACACATTTTGGCTCAAAATGAAGAAATGTGTAGACAATCACGTAGAAATATATACAAAATATTATGTTTACATAATCACATTCAATGTCTTTAGGCTGGGGACACGAACATCTACTTTAAATACTACTGCTAGTTTTTAAATCACTAAATGGCTTAGGACCGAGGTATATAGATGACCTCCTCCATCACTATGAAGCATCCAGGAGTCTCAGGTCTTCTGGGTCGGTTCTGCTCTCTGTTCCGAGAATAACAACGAAACATGGAAAAGCAGCTTTTAGTTATTATGCCCCAACAATCTGGAACAAACTGCCTAAATCATGCACGTCCGCTGAAACACTTCCTATTTTCAAATCCAGACTAAAAACTATTTGCCGCTGCTTTTAATTGTGCTGCTCATATTCACACGACAGTATGCCTTTTATTTATTTTATTTTATTTCATTATCTTTGCTTTTTATGCCTGTTTTTAAATGCCATTTAATAATGTATTTGTTCTTAAATGTCTTTTGTTTTTATTTTTTAAAGAACTTTGAATCGCCACGTGCTGAAAAGTGCTATATAAATCAAATTGCCTTGCCTTGCCTTAATATCTGAACAAAGTAGTGCCGTCAAGGAAGGGTCTCTTCTACAAAAACTGTAAAAGGGTTTGGGAAATTAACAGTTTTTCAGAAATATTACTTGAAACACAATCAAATGTGACATTTGAAAGAGAAGAGATGTTCTGCTCTGTAGAACTTGGGGTACGATAAACTTTCACAGTTACAAGGTTGAATCAGAGTCAGAAAACAGGGTTATAATCTTATTTTTCTGAAATGCAATCAGGTTGTTTCTGAGTGTTTTGCACAAGCACAGAATGAAAATACGTGGAAAAACTGTGGTTGTGTGTTTTTGTGTGCGCATGTGTGCTTGCATTATATTCAGAGATTAACCTTTTGCATGACTGGTGCCTTCATTTCTTTATAAACCTACTTTATCAAATTAAATTCCCGACAGATGGTCCAAATACGATCAACTGCTCTGAAAGTATTATCCTCTGAAACAAAAGGAAGAGACAAGAGAGGATGAGAAAAGGAAGGGAGATAAGACCATGAGTGCTTGCCGGGAGTAGGTGAGTACGTGCATAACTGGTAACTGCAGAGATTAAACTCATATAGGAGAGTAACCGCGTAATAAATTGCTTCGCCAAAGTACAGAGGTTCTTTTAAAAAGAAAATTAAACATCTAAATGTAAAGTCTGACTATTAAAGTTTATTTTATCAAGTAGAGCTGTTCACTCCCGATGACATCTTAATACAACAACAACTAATGAAGAAAAGTGTTTAGACGCTATCCCCTCCGCAGTATCTTACGTATTGTAAACTAATAGCCTCTTTCCGCTCGGAGAGAATTCAAGCAATCAAGAATGTGCTCGATGGGATCACTAAGAGGTCATTTTAGAAGCAGCAATCACATAAAAAGATTCCACACACTGCAAGGAACCACGATACAAGTGATGGTGCATACAGATCATACAATAGGTTTTGATTACCTTGCCTAAGTTTACCATAATGAGGACAATCGTGTTGAATGTCATGTAAGGTGTTTCATAGTCATTGTGTTTGGTGTGTGTGTGTGTGTGTGTGCGTGCGTGCGTGCGTGCGTGCGAGCGTGCGTGCGTGCGTGTGTGTGTGTGTGTGTCAGATGGTAAACCAGTGGTACGATTAGCTCACAGTTTTCCCTTCATGTTGGGTGTCCCAAAACAACAACAACAACAACAACCTGAGACCTGATGAATGACATACGTTTAAAGAGGATTTGGAAAAGAGAAGAGAGAGATTGAGTGTATTGTATTATAGTGTGTGTGTGTGTGTGTGTTATTGCGTGTGCTATGGATTCGTATCCAATGCATCCCTTTTCTCTCTCTCTCTCTCTCTCTCTCTCTCTCTCTCTCTCTCTCTCTCTCTCTCTCATGCACACACATGTCTGCCAGGCCTCTTACACTTGGCATGTCTACATGCATTACTCACACACACACACACACACACACACACACACACACACACACACACACACACACACACACACACACACACAATTTAAAATTGAATCAAGAAAGTAGCTTGTGCAACTCAGGATATAAATCAGGGGCTGTAAGTATTTAATTGAAAATAAGAAAGAAAGTATTTGACATCTACTTTTTGTATTAGAATCTATACATAAAACACTAGTTGTCCATCTGTGTGCACATGCAGTATACATGTAATGTAAATATTTACACATGCTTTGGCCCAGGGCAATGTGTGAATATTATACCTCATTGCACCAGTTCATCCAAGGTTTGAAATCCCATCTAAAAACCAATAGCATGTTCTCAAAGGCAGGATTGCACACTGGATACAGGGGCGGTCACAGTTGGAAGTACACTTCAAATAAAATGAATGATACACTATTTGGTATGTTTTTCAAAGCAAAGTGGCTAAGTGATCCACACAGGCTCTCCGGCTCAAGGTGTCACATCTCCCATGCAGCTTTGTTCACAGTTGCCAATCACAGCCCTGGTGGCATTTGTTCTGAAACCTTTTCCTGTTGTGTTCTTGTTTCAAAATACTTTGAGATCTTATCTAATTCAATATTATAATTATTGTTGGTTGAGTGTCAAAACTTAAAAATGATTAAGTATTGTGATGTGCAGCTTTTTACCGCACTCATGAATAAATTCCTGTTACACACCTATCCATTCAAGTTAAGGGACATTAAAATATAGTTGCCCTAGACATTTTTCAGACAGAACAAGGATTCAAACATTTGTTATTCATGCTTATTAACAATGAAATACCACTTGATATTTAAATAATTGATTGACTTTGACACAGACTTAGGGGTTTAAAATGTATCAAACTGAAATTAGATTTTTTTTCTCAATCCATTTAATTGATTATTAAAATACAATAAATTCAAAGTGTATTAATCTTTGCTGCATGTGGCAGACATTTAGCTTTCAAACACCAAGAGAAATCTCTTTCTTAAGAAAGGAAGCTCAAACTTAAGTCAAATACTACAGGTCTGCATGTTATTTAAAGAGGGTAACTGCATGATTTGTAATGTCTTTTAGGGATAATTTTCAAAAAATGTTTTTGATAAGAGACATGTATCCTGTAGACTTCCCTATTAAAAAGATATTTCCTGGTGTTTGAACATCCGATCAGTTGTTTAAGCCCCGTAAGATTCTTCAGGGGAGTTATTCACAAATCATGGGAAACAACATTATTATCCTGGATTCAAGAGCAAAAACATAGAAAAAACATAAAGAACTGGTCCGACTTTTAGCTTTTAAATCCCATAAGTACACAGTGCTGTGTATTGACAGTTAACCTGATGAAGCCTGAGAGACAGAGAGACAGGAGTCGGGTCACTGTGGAAATACAATCAAGGTTAATGATGGACTGCAGGCAGCAAACTGCAATATAGTGTTGTTCCTGTGTGTGTGTGTGTGTGTGTGTGTGTGTGTGTGTGTGTGTGTGTGTGTGTGTGTGTGTGTGTGTGTGGGTGTGCGAGTGTGTGTGTGTGCGCGTGTGCGCGTGCGCGTGCGTGTGTGTGTTGTAATGAGCTTATGTAACTACACCAGCTCTCATCCGGCCGTTTGACAGAGATGGACCAAATGACTATGCTCTGAACTGAGATTATTATTCTTTTCGGAACTTTTCTCTTAGAATCTGGTCTTGCCAAGGATGCTTAAAGCTTACAAAACATATGGGGTGGAAACAAAATCAATTCATCAATTTCCTCCCGTCAAACTTATAATTTTGACTCCCAAATTGAAAAATTAGCAAAGTCAAATGAATTGTTTAATGGGAGCTAAAGTTATTATTGGCAAATAATGCAATAAGATTCCTCCAATTTAAATTATTTAATTAAATTATTTGAGTTATTTAATTGTATTTCACAATTTTACTATTTTTCTGTTTTTCTGTGTTATTGTGTTGCACTGTTAGAGGAGCCTGTGACCTAAGATTGTCATCCTTATAACTTAGCTATGTACGTATGGCTAATAAAAGTCTTGAACCTTGAACCAGTTAGGAAGGAGCTCCAAGAGCATTAGCAGCATTCTAACAGTTAATTGCAGTTCATTTCTATTTCCCCTTTACCCCACACTCAGTACCCTTTAATTTAATATTGTGAGCCTTCTTTCATGTCTATTATCTGCTTTGACTACACTCATGCTGAAAATCAAACATTACGTGGCTCCACTGGCTTCTTAGCACTTGCTATATTTGGCTATAACAATGTAAAACGTTGTCATTCAGGATGGTAGAGCTGACACCCAAAACCTCTCTGGTCTCAAACTGCTGCTATTAATTTTGCTGCTATTAATTCTGCTGAAGATCCATGATATTTGTGAGAGCCTCGTCTGCCACCCAATGCCCATGGCACCGGGGTTTTATTGTATTCATCTCATTGCATCTTTAAATCAAATGTATTGTAGGAACATGTCCTTGAGCTCTTCCAGTAAATTCTCAGAGTCGTCTTTGACAGATCCTCCCGACATTACTCAACACCTCCGCTTAACACTGAGGGGCTTGGGCTTTTGATCACTCTTCTTGACTTTTCTGCTTCCTTGAGGAACATAAAAATTGAAAAAAATAAACCCCTGCTATGGGCGCATGACACCATTAAACTTCTGTAAAAGCTGTAGTTTTTTAATAGCTTAAAGGTTTTTATTTGAAGGAACTACCATGAATACATTTTGTTTTCAATATTGTTGATCAAGGTATGAGCAGTCAGTTTTGAACAAAATACCCTCTCCCCATTGACAGGATCCTCTCTGTCACTGTTATCAGTTTGGCTGTGATGAGCTGTTTGGAAGCCATTAGTTCAGGAGTGCTTGAACACCTCCATCTGCCCCCTTCATAATACTGCAAAGTTTCCGGTTGAAATCACAAGCTGGAAGCAGTTTACCTTCAAATCCCAGACTGATCACAAATCTTTGTCGGCATCTTGTTTTGCTTACATTAAAACTTGTCATTAGTAATCAGACATTTTTAAATAAAACCTCCCTTTGCTAACAGCATAACAACTTCAATCTGTCAAGGTAACCAAATAAGTAACAACTCTGTCTGTAAAAGTAGCTCACTAAGACTTGAACACCCACTCCATTCTGTGAAGTTGAAGACATTTTTCTGTACTCGTCTTCCAAGCTTGTCAGACACCAACTTTGAAAAATGTGTCAGTGCCATTAAATGTATTGGTTAAATTATATTTTATAGCTTCCTGCTGAATTTAAAAGCCTAACTCCTAACTCAGCCTCTCCTCATCTCCCCTCTTTGTCTTTCTCTACTGACTCCTCTCCTCTCCTCCCAAAACAGAGGGAATGACTCCCACTCCCTCTGGTGTGAAGTGCTTCATCTCATCAAGGAATGGATCAAGCCCAGTTTTTTTATTACCTCAATAAGACTACTTCACTCAAGTCATAAAATAGTACAACATGAAGTCGCAGCCTGGGAAAAGAAAATTAGTAAAAGCAGACACTTTCTCAAAATAAAAGCTTGTTCCAGTCATGAAAGATTAGAGTTGTTTCTGATGCCTTTCGGATTTGGGTTACAGTATCAGAAGTGTTAACATCGGGTAAATAAGTTCAACAAGGGGTGTGAAAAGGGAAGTGATCAAACAAAGTTTAATGGTTCGAATGGCAGCTGGTCAGTGGAATCTTTCTAATATTCTGAAGGTTGTAAAATGTATCAAGTCAAAACAGAAGATGTTCAACTTTTCGGTCCTCGAAAACTGAGAGCAGAAGGAAGAACTCTGTAAACTCAGGTTTTAAGGAGCAAAGTTTTACTCTATTGTCGTGATAGTATGTTTTATTCATAGAAAAACTGCTACCTTTCTTCACTACGTCGAGCGTGTACTCTCGCTCTAAGCCTGCTATGCATTGTGACCCCAGGTTTATTTCCTTTCCTCATTATAATACCTACCAATACATAATGCTAAAATGTTCTTTCAAGTCACGTCAGTCCATATCCTTTCTCTTAGTGCCTTTCAATCTTTGTTTTGGTGCAAAACTTTATTGCATTGTCCTTGAGGAACAATATTTGGTCTTTGCTTTTGCATTGTGCTCAATATAAATAGAGCGAAAAAAACAAATTCATTTGTATTTTTTTTCCAGTTTATTTACTACCCTGAATAACTATAATACTTGAAGGTAGAGTATATCAATCAATAAAAACAGTGATAAAGCCACAGATATTGTATACCACACATATAGAATATAAAAATTTCTTAATAGTATTTAAATGGGTACTTTTGGAAAGCAAAGAGCATACGTTGCATAAACATATCCTGCTTATTCAAGGGCATGATCAAGTTACTGAGTCTGCAAAATGCCTTGGCAGATTTCAATTTATATGCAGTTTCTCTCTGCTATCAATCGATTCTGCAGTCATTAGCATGGACTGATGCCAACGTACACTTCAACAAAATAAGACAGCAAATCTTATCCTGCTGTTATAACTCTAGCTTGTCATAAGGCGGCCAGAAACACAACTAAAAACCAAGCTGCGTATCTGTGGATGTGTAAAATAAAACTTAACCTGTATTAATAATCTTCCTATAGGGTAATTCTGCTTGACCAAGGAAGTGATAATGTGTGTTATGTTAGATATTGAGAATGTGAAATGAAGGCGTATCTCCATGCTTCACAGTTTAGTTAGTAAAAGTTTGAAGAAGTTCAACAATAAAACTGATCCAGGTTCATTCGATCCCAGCCTTCGTGCTCTGATCTTGAAATGCTCTTGTTCCCTTTTCATAAACTGGCACTCTTCCTCATTCGCTGTGTGTCGTCTCTCAGACACCCCTGCCACCCAAATTCCAAACTCCACCTCATATCCAGGGTGTGGAAGACTCCTCTTATTGAATTGAAGATGAGGCTAAGATATCCCTCTGGATTAAATGATGATAAATGATATCTAGGAATTCAAAACGGTCTTTCCAGAACTACAATATATGGCAGATCAACACATCTCAAAATAAATGTAAATCTGGGAATATCAGGGATGAGAGTGTTTCTAAAAAAAAGCATAAAGGTGAATTGGACATTTCCTCTTTCCCAGGCCCCTTCAGCCCTGTACTTAACCTTTTCACCAGATTCCCTGAGACTTTTCTCCTTTCATCCGTGAAACTGCCTGTCCTATCTGCCCTGAAATCATCACATTTCCCTCACCTGAACTTCCCCACCAGTCTTCCTACTTGCACCAAATCCCCTCAGCTCTGTAGTACTTATACCAACCTCTCTTTTTTTTCTCAGTAAGTGCCAGCTTGCTACCATGTGCCTTGTGCTTTTCTCGTTCTGGCATCTGTCATCTGTTACCTGAAAACCCTGAACCTTTAACTTTTAACCTTCTGGTTCCAAACCTCAGTCTCATTTTGTTTTGACTCTCCGGCCTTTTGGGTAGTCCCACCTGCAACTTTAGAATTGTTTGCCTCTTTAAGTCTGCCTTCTTGGAGTCACCCGTGTCTTTTTTGTGACCTTAAATGATTACAATTTCCCCATTCACTAAACAGTATTGCTCTTGTTTTCATTCCTGCGATCGTGTCGTCGTGGCTGTTTTCACCAACTTTGACAAGCAAATTACAATTGTTCGCATTTTGAGTAAACTAAGTAACATTCCCTCATTAATTTCCATTACCAAGTTATCTTATGTGGGAATATGGGTATGCAATGATGGATTATGATGGTGTTATTATGTAAACCTGTGCATGTTAAGGCTATATATCTCTCTACATTATACATCTGCATGTGCCTCTGTGCAGCTGCTGCCATTTATCTGCTTCTTACATGTGCTGTGTTGGCTTTGTTCTGTGCTGCATTGAGCGCATGTCCTCTCTTTACATTACAAATTAAAGGAAGTAATGATTTATGCCCACACCTCCCGAGGCATAGCCGGTGTGCCCCAATTTAGACTATGTGGAATTCAATAATAACTCATAGCATTTAGGACTTTCTTAAATAAATCATTGTATTGGCCATCCTTTCCCCTTGACAATACTGCATACATTATATTACATACAGACATTCTTTCTCCTTGGGATTATAGTATATAATCAGTAAAAAACAAAAACGTTTCAATCCGTTTTGTAAAACTGATTGAAAAAAGTTTTCTATTTTACGTGTGTTCAAAGGCTGATTTATTGAACCATTTGTTACATATATCAGTTCAACCTTAACATAACATTTTCTCATGTTTCATAAAAGATCCCTTTAGTTTGATTCACTTTTTTGATAATTTTTCTAGGAACAGAGTTGTAAATAAAAGGGTAAAATAGAAGATTCTTAAATTATTTTCAGATGAATATCTGTAGCCATCAGCAGCCATTAGTCCACAGTTTGTTTGATGCTTTTCCTATAATTGTATGCTCTGTTTGAATCTCAGGTACCTTCCCTATTGATTTAAACTTAATCACACAAGGGTAATTAACCGTTGTGCCCTTGAACTAATTCTTCAAACCACATGTCTTCTGCGTAATCAAAATAAATTGTGTTGTATCAGCTCATACTTATTATGAAGCATATTTCCATGCAGCCTTAATAGTTTCCTAAATTAACTTTATGCATGCTGACAAGAGTCTTCAATTAAATGTTAATTTAACATCCTCCTCCCTTGAAAGCACATTTTAAATGCTGTATATTAAATTGATACTCAGTACATTTTTGCCTCCCAGAATTTTTTTTCTCCAGAATGGGTCAAACTCTCCTCTTGGCTCATTAAACCTCTAGACCGGCAGTCGGTTAAAGACAATGAGAGGAGCAATCCCTGTAAGTATCATTGTGAAGAAAGGTTTGTCATTTTAGAGGATACAATGTACTGTAGGCCTGGAGGTTGTCAACACTTATAACTTAACACTCAAACACCATTAACTCCTTTACTATTATGAACATCTTACAGGAAACATGGATGGAGTTTATTTTTGTTTCACTCCGCTTGTTGTTGTTGATGCCTGTCGTTCACCAAGCTGGCCTTTCTGCCTTGAATTTCTCAACATATTTCTATCATACTTATCATCAGTAAATCCAAAGAAATGTTTTAAAAAAAATGTTTTTTAAACAAAGATAGACCTCAAAAACAACTTGCTGAACTCCTCATCGTTTATGAATAACATTGATTGCTTACATTTTCTGACTTTAATCTGTCTTTAGTTACATCAGTGTCAGTAAGTGTGGGTGTGTTTTTATTATAATTCTGCTATTTGAAGCAGGCACCCGCTGTAAAGGGCAGAAATGCATAAAATAAAGTTGACGAGTGGGGAAAAAAAGTTATAAATCGAACCTCTTATAACACATCTTGAGACAGAGATCACAACTTGAAATTAGGATATCTAATCTAAAGCAAGATACAAACAAAATCTAATATAATAAATAATGATGTTGCTTGACTAAATGATTGACTGCAAGGTCAGTTTGCCAACAGGGACAATTCATGCTGTTCCAGAAGGCCAGTCCGACCCGGCTGATGGGGTAATTATATTTTAATATCCTGCCAGCCATATTCGCAAATAAATTAATCAATAAAGAAATGTAATCCATATTATGTTATAAATCACAAAGATTAATGTACTGTAGGCCTAAAATAATTCTATAGTTGTGAGGAAGCTATTTTGTAATCTGCAAATGAAAAAAGCATATGGATGCATACATGGGCGAAAAAGGCATTGATTTGGTATATTTACGACATTCAGATTACAATTGATGCAAAATGTAATAAATTCTTCCTTCGGCCATGCTTAACCATTCCTACAAGTTCCAGGGCAAGTCGTTCTTCTCTAGTCCCTCTGACAAGCAAAAATAAAACAACCTACAAACCAATAAACAAACCAAGACCTTTACCTCTTGGGCAGAGATAAAAAGCTTCATATTTCAGCTTGGTTTAATGCCTTATAACTGTGCTACAACAGTCTAGTATTTGGCTGATAAACAGGAAACAGTTGCTGTGACAGTATAGATGGAAGTAAATCTCTAGGAGTATCATTAAAGAAAAGAATGACGACTTTAAACCGACTCTCCAGAACCAAGCTAATGTTGGTAAAAGGTTTATTTTAAAGCTGAAGGGTTAGGACTGAGAATTGGCTGGTCCTGCAGAATATGAGATCTTTTGTTCATTACGTTTTGTTCAAGGCAGGAAAGGGTTAGGATTAGGGATTCATATTTCCTACCAGTTGGAGAACCTATTTCCCATCTTCTCTGTTTGTTCCTTCAGCATCTCCAGCCAAAAGGTAATATAGATGAAGGCAGAAACATTCCTTTTTAAATCCAGTATGATTAAGGTGGGCTTCTCCACTGTTGAAAGATTCTGACATGTTGACATCATCTGATCTGTTGACCTCAAGCTGACTTCTGGTGTAATAGACAGAATGTCACGATCTGTCAGTGTTGTGTTTTGTCTTGTCTTTTTCTGTCTTTGGTTTCATGTTTTATTTTGAAAAGTCTTCACCCCCTGTCTTACCTGTCGCTTTCTGTCTGTTTTCCCTCCTACCTGATTACCCGATTGTGTTCACCTGGTGCCTCTGTGCTTTCTCCTCCCTCCTCACCTGTGTCTTGTTTGTGTGATTAGTCTTGTGTGTATTTAATTTCTGGTTTTTCTGTCTGTCATGGTTGCTTCATTGTTTGTCGTTGACTGTGTCACGGGGTAGTGTTCTGTTTGTTCCTTTGGCCTTGGAATAAAGGTATTTTTTCGTTGAAATCTGCATTTGGGTCGAGCCTGCTTCA
>NW_011335529.1:0-18065 GCF_000735185.1 Notothenia coriiceps | reverse complement strand
TCTGACACTGCCACTGGCTGCCGGTTTCTCATGCCATCTGCAAAACCCAGACAAACACACATACACACACACACACTGAAATGTTTCATAATAATAACACAAACACACACACACATTACACACACACACACACACACACACACACACACACACACACACACACACACACACACACACACACACACACACACACACACACACACACACACACACACACACACACACACACACACGCACACGCACACGCACACACACACACACACACACACACACACACACACACACACACACACACACACACACACACACACACACACACACACACACACACACACACACACACACACACACATATATTAATCAAAGCTACCAAAAATAGAAGGCATTTTGGAGATTCATATTACCTCAAAGAGCCAGAACGTTGTATATATTTTAGTAGGGGAAGTCCCAGTAGGATCAATATCACTACATCGTTTTTGAATAAAGTTGCCTTTTGACTGGAACTGTGTTCCCAAGTTTTCAGTAACAATTCCTTCATTCCCTGTTGACTTTTAAATATCTTCACTTTGCCAAGATTACAACACACAATATGATAAAATATGTTATGATATAGTTAAATGTGCAATGACATTTTATTTACCTGTGGAAGTTGAAAATAAGGTCTGAACACAAGAGTTCATATGGCGCTACAGTTAGCAAACTGTGAGTCCACTATTCACTTAAGATGTTTTTGGTCTATTCCACCTTCTGGTTGTTTGCACCTTCTGAGGAAAATATCAGTTTTTATACCAGCTTAATAGTCGACTATTTTCACCAGCTAGTTGCTAATGGTGTCTGTTTGCAATTGAGCAGGTTGTGTACGGTGGGTTCTTAAAGCTTTTTCACTGAAAACGGCTGCATGATACCGTCAAAACAACAAAATGAGATTGGTCAAAGTGAACCAAAACAGCAAATGTGTGGGTTCTTGAACCAAAACGGTGAACTGAAAGAATCTAACCTGCCTTATTAAGCTTAAGGGAACTATCAAGTATACATGTCATCAATAAAAGCAACACCTTTCAAATAGGCATAATCCATTTGATTGTTAATATAACAATTTAAAACCACCAAATTATAAGCATTTTCTAGCCTGCAGGTGATGCAGCAGATGTTAAATTGCATTGCCTGTATGCTACATCCAGACAGCTATCCATACCCTGATGCTATTACTTTTGTTTGCTATGGGAAGTACAGGTTAGCATGCACAACACTGATTTTCCCTTAACTGCACAGCTCCCCTTGTGGACAATCTGCAGCCTGCTTAATGGGAATTGGTGAATGTGTGAGTCAGTTCAAACTTACATCTGTGAGGTTGTTCAAATTGGAAATAAACATAAAGTTTTATTGAAGATGTTATAAATATCTTGCAGCCAGTACTTGCAGTTATAGCTCCTTATAGTACTTGTTTGTTCATCATTTGTTTGATGTTTGCAATGGGAGTCACAAAGAGGAAGGGAGATCTTGGCTTTTTATAGACTACAGATGTTACTCCATATTGTAGGACACTGTGTCTTTGCTGCCGATTAGTCAAGAGATATCTAGGATCACAAATAGTTTGTAAGTCAAGGCAGCAAATCAGCTCAGAGACCTAAATACAGCTGTGGCAGCCAGAACTCAAAAACAGTCAAGTGGTTAGAGACCCAGAGTTAGAGGACAAATCAATACTGCACGATTTATTTTAAATTGAAGTGGGGAAATTGTCTCTAACAATTGTCCTTCAGCTTGCCTTTTATACTTCTGCTCCCTGGTGATTTCTCAGAGCTATTTCGAGCCACTGCATGGATGTGAGCAGTTTTCTTATATCTTGGGGGAAAAGAGTGATCATAACAAAAAAAAACTAGATTTATAAGTAAAATGCACAATGGAGACTTAACAGACCTGTTTAATGTGTCTTTCAGTATTATCTTGATGTTGGTTTTGAGAAAAATAGGTTGATGGAATTGCTGTTTCTTTATCAACATTACTCTATGGGACAGGACATGGAAAAGACAGATGGAGGCAGGGTACAACAAAGCAATTTCAACAGGTTAAACAGATATCCCCTGTATATCTGTCTAACAAAAGAGAAGCTTGTATCCTAGGGCCAGGACATGGAGCTATAAGGATGTAATGCTCTGCTTCTACTGGCTCTAGTTCAATTAAACCCATAGCCTTAAAGGATTTGATCGCCTAGATCATTCTGTCTGTTCTCAAGACTCCACATTTCTTCTAGCTGCTATGAATTATGTCCTTTGAAAGTTCCTTTCTGTCAAAATGTTTTTTTTAGTTTGCTGGAAAATGTTTTTCCTTTCAAACTCATTTGTAGATAAACTGGAAATGTATTTTTCTCTAGATATTTACATAAGAACACAGAAATAGTGGCGAGATTGTGTGCAGATTAACGGTTTGTTTTTAGATCGAACAAGGTGGAATACATTGGCCAAGATGCAATCTGGGGACTAATCAACTATCAAACAGCTTCTTGTTGATCTCTGTCAACAGAGATGTGCATATAAATGCAGGTATGCAATCTGGTCATAGATGTTATTTCTCAACTCCTACTTCATACTCGCATTAACAATAAATGGCACACGGAAGAGGAAGTCTTGACCTAGATATCTGCTAGCTATACTGGTACATTATTAAATATTGGCCTCTGCCCATAATCCATTGTCAGAACCATAGCCGTCAAGTTTAGATATTGGAAATATGTTATAATTAAATCCCTCGTCTACACCAGTTAGAGGCCATTCACACCCACACTAGTATGTTTACTATATATTTACCTGGACATAAAAATTATTCTGATGAACATGAGATATCAGGAAGGACGAGGGAGGCGTGTGGCGCAGTGGATATAGCCTTGGTGTTCGGATCAGGTGGTCACAGGTTCAAACCCCACTGCAGTCAGCATGTCGTTGTGTCCCTGGGCAAGACACTGCACCCCAAATTGCTCCTGTGGGGATTGCCCACAGTATTGAGTATGTAAGTTACTTTGGATGAAAGCGTCTAACAAGTGGCATGTAATGAACAGACACTAGTGTTTTAAAATGTCTAGCAGCAGAGTGGATATAGTGTTTCTATCTATTCCCCGCTGTTCCAATATTCAAATACTGTATTAATTAATAATATGTGGTACATTGTTCCATCTAAGAACAATTTTATTTATATATAAGCCCATATTATATCCATGTTCTTTTTCCCACTACAACCCTGCTTCTGTAAGCACTCTTTGTTCTACTTTTACACCTTGTGCCAGGTGCGTGAATCTCTGTGTAGATTCACCTCTGCATTTTGCAATGAAATCAGGTGGAAACATTCTTAAACAACTGTTTGCGTATCAATCAATTACTGTGGCTTCTCCTTTGCCGCAGACCTTTGACTCCCAAGATACAATGGAGCTGCTTTGGTTAATCAATTCAGCCAATACATCAACGCCATCATGGGATTTCCTTTCAAGCTCAGGTGCCAGCTGTACTGATATTGGCGTTGCGTAAGGAGGGCTCAATGGATATCAGTATGCAGGAAGAATTGTAATTGTTGCTGAGAAACAGAGGATTCCCTTTGGGGCCATGAATAACTCTGTGGAAAAGTGTCTGGGTAAGTGGAGTCAATATCATTATCAACAATGAGAGCCTATGTGCTATCTTTACAACAGGTAATAATGAGGTTAATTTAACAACAGGCAAGGCTAAACTCAAGAGTTATAATTTAGAAATGCGGAACTGGCCGGTGAAAGTGACAGATGACAAAGATGTGCCGGGCAAAAATCCAGTCAGGACCCTCTCTCCTGTTCCTTTACCTATCTCAATAAAGAAAGACATGATTCTTGACGAGTGCAGACTTCCCATTTTGAATGGGAAAAAACGACATGAAGAGCGGGTTTGGAATGTTAATCAGAGCAAGTCATGACTCTTTAAAAGGGCAGGAAAGCCCACAAGGACATGTGAGGATGACTAAGACCGCATTTGTCTATCTGTCATCTGTCTCACTCTTTTATGTTTCGTTTGCATGTGTGTTTGGATGGGAGGATGAAAGACAGTGTTAGCATGCAGACGTGGTCGAGTAGTGGCCAGAGTCATTGAGGAGATATGAATCTTTCAGAAATAATACACTACAGAGGGAATACAAGGAGAAAGGAGGAGTGTGGTGGGAAAGCAGAGCAGAGGAAGGCAATTACAGAAAAGAAGAATATAACATTGAAATGATGAAGACATTAAGAACATGACTGAGAAGTATGGAAGTATGCATGAAAGGATGAGGAAAATAGAGATAAGAGAAAAGAAAAAAGATTGTTGGATCATTTGTAAAACTCTGTATGATGTTGACTTGGTGACACTTGGCACCAAAGGGGAATCTTTGGTCTATTAAATTAAAAACTCAAGAAAAACGGGGTCACAAATGTACCTTTTAGCGGTTTCAGTCCGTCCTGCTCCTGGTACCTTTCTTCTGCTCAGTGAATGTACCAAACTGAAGCAAGATTTTGGACACCCACCTGCAAGACATACATATACTCCATGTGACAGCCACATCCTTAATGTTGGCACACTAATAGGGAAACTACTTCCAGAATTGAAATGTACATCAGTTGTGTGGTGCGAAATCATCCAATAGGAACATAATTCCAGGATACTGGGATAAAATCACCTGTGATATATATCAAATAATATTTACTATGTGGTCTAGATTGTAGATTTCTCTGTTTTATTTTTCCGTTACAGCTGATGTTAACCTAGTTACTGTGGCTTCATGTTTGAAGTAGACCTTTAAATCCCAAGGTACATTAGCGCTTCCAGAGCCTTTGTTGATTTGTAGCTTTGGTTAGAACTGGCTCAGGGGCCAGCTGTACTGGAATTGACGGTGCAGAAGGCGGGATAAATGGAATATTACAAAGGTTTAACCCTCTACTCCTTCATGTGCACACACTTGTATCTGCTTTTGCTTCGGGCAGAGTACACTGTTGCTTGTGTCAAAAGTTCACCTTCTCTTGAAGCTTTGGTACATGTATTGGTTGCACAGAGATGATTGTGTACCTTGGCAGAGACTGTGAAGGCACATCATCCCGTTTATGTTGTGCAGCAAAAAGAGTGAAAAAATGAACATTACCTTGAGCAACAGAGTAAAGGAAATATCCAACGAGCCAGGCAATTTTAAGGTTCAGTTATTTCACACACAAAAGCAACACAAAGGTGGTTTCCAAACAACTCAGTCTCCTTGTTTGACTTAAAGGTCCCATTTCATGGCCATTTCCACTGATCATAATTCCATTGTTGAGGTCTACTAGAATAGATTTATATTGTGCAATTTTCCAAAATCACTTTGGTTTCTCATACAACATCTCTGAATTTCACTCTCTGCCTTTTACGGCTCGTTGTAGCTCCAATAGCTCCAGCCCCCACCCTCCCTGTCAGCACAGTGTGCTCTGATTGGTCAGGATGTTGTGAATCGCGCTAAGCTCCGTGGGAGGTGTTTTTCTTGTTTAGCGATACACAGCAAACACAGCCAATCTTGGGCCTGAGCACACACAAAGTCACAGCCGAAGTAAAAACAATAAGTGTGGCTTGATATTGAGTAAGAAAAAGGTTGATAAACGCTGTGAGAATGGGTCTGCAGAGAGAATTTCGCCGCGATCCCAACTGTCTGTTATCAGCCTACAGCCAGGGAGGAGAGATCAGTAGAGCTGCATGCACTGAGTGTGTGTGAGGAAGTCCGTGGATTGGTCAATTTGGACCAATCAGCGGGGGCTTAACGTAACGGCTCTGCGGACGTAACGTAACGGCTCCACGGATTGGTCCATTTGGTTCCGGGTAACGCATGACATCATGAGTTACCCGGAAGAATCAATGGACAGTGACGTATCTCCAACGAGGCGTTTTGGGGAGGTATTTTCTGTTTTAGAGTTTTACTCGCTAGAGGGTGTACTTTGAGGGTTTTGACTCTGCACACCGTTTACATGCATACAAACCTTCATAACACACAAGGGGACGGGTAATAACCGGAAAAGCATGACGTGGGACCTTTAACTTAAGTCACCCTGACCTTTCACTTGCTCTCCTTCGATTTGGAAAATAAGTCAATCATATTTCGATCTGTGTATTAATTTAATGAAAAGAGCAAGATATATATTAATCTGTGAGAGAGAGAAAGTGTTATGTTCATCATTATGTGAGAAGCAGGAATTTCCTCTAATTCGTCCTCCTCAAAGCCGCTTTCACTCCCATCCTCTCATGACTATATAACTGTCTCACAAAATCTCACACAAATAAAATTTACTTCTTATGGGATTCACAATGATGGCATCATTAATTCATTATACATGTTCAGGCCCAGAAATATACTGTAGCCAGCCGTGAGAAGCATTATTAACTTTTACAGCTACATGAAAATAAAAGGCTTCCTGATTTGCTACTTAGAACCCAGCAGATGTAAAAGTCTATTACTGAATGTGCTTTACGGTCAAGGTGTCATGTTGAGAGTGAGAGTCATCCTTCTTCCGCCCCGTTTGGTCCACTGGTCTTGTTTCTGTTTTTTTATCAACCTGCACTTTAGAACAAATGTTAAAGCCTTATTATATCACAACTAGTACCAGAGTAGAGAGTCATTGTCATCAGTTGGATTTTCAGCAGCTCCAATAAAGCAATATGAATATGAATGATTGACCATGTAAGCTCCTAGTTTATTCCATCAAAACTCATTTTTGGTTGGTGGAACAGCTTTAAACACCCTTTCTTTCCATACAACTTTCTGATGCAAAAATTGGGTAGGCTGCTTTAGACAACTTTTATATAATTTTCTTAAACTGACATCCAACATTCACAACCAAATCATATAGCGGTTGTAGAGCGAACGTAAGCAGGGTTGAATTCATCTTTCTTCTTTTATCAATCCTTACACATAATTTATGTCACTTCTTAAAGTTAGGATTTCCAAGAGAGAATGTTGTCCCCAAATCGAGATGGTTATCACGTCTTATTTCTCTCAATGATACGCAGCTTTTCAACCTGCCCTTCCGTCTGGCCTTTCTGAACAGCTATAAACATTAAAAGACGAGGTTTGACAAAACTTCTAACAATCTAGGTTTTTTTTAGCATATTTTCTTACTGCCCTACACTAAACATCTATTATTTCAAGCAAGAAAATCTCATTCTCTGACAATCAAGAGAGATAAGGCTCACAAAGTCAGGGGGCGGGGTTAACGTAAACATGTCAGTGTGACAAATTTGACATGAAGAAATGGGAGGAATGGGCCAGGGAATGACAAATATATAGTGTTAACAGAAACCTCTGATTTGTTGACATCATGCCTGGACTGCTTAAGGGCAGTCCTGCAGCACCTTCTCTATAGACATCCATCTCTGCTGTCGAAACGTCAACCTTTAACTCAAAGCCCTTGACGAGGTTGTTGCCTTCTCAATAACATTTAGTTGCTGAGATGAATTATAAATGATACCGCAGGGCGAAGCTTAACCAAAGTGCTGCTTCAACCTTCATTATTGCACCAACTCTGAATGCCTGGACACTGACAAGTTGGTGGTTTGCAGCCAACTGAAGGACTGCACACTTTGTCACCAAGGCACCATCTATCCATCATGTCATGCGGATGGTCAGTTCAGGGTTCTCTCGCAATACAAACATTCCCTCCTCGGCCAGTATTTATTACCAAACTAATTGTTTGCACTCAATCCGTTTAATAATTTACGACTTCATATAAAGAGGGCTGACTGCTCTTGATCATTCAGTCTTTAAGTGTCTTGACTTTGTGTGAGCAAATTGTGTTAGTGTGTAATTCTTCAAATTCACTCCAAAGCCTTTTTCTTTTCCCTGTAATTGTCCTTATCCAAACATGTTAGGTTTGTATTAGCAAGGTAGGCTAATTCTCAGGACTAAAATCAATGACTATTTACTGTGTTGTGGTAAACTTTGATGCTAGTAGTTTCAAACATTTGTGTAGTGTGATTGTGACTACTGTAAATATGTATCTAGAGTAAAGTACTTTTCAAAGATACTTTAGGGTCTCTGCATCCAAAAAAATAAATAACTTGAAGAAACACTCCTTATAGGATAAATATACTTTTTACTAACGCCAAAGCCACACAAACCTTTTGAGAAATGCCCTGATTGTATTGTGCTGGTGGTGGTAGATTTATTGAATTTGTGGAAAATAATTGTATTGATTTTGTGTTTCCACCAAATTGTATATCAGATAAAATATCAGATTGGGAATTTGTGTCTAAATGTGATGCTTGTGCAGATTACTCAGACCTCAATTATTTGGAACTTTGATAACAAATCCATCCTTTAAGTGATCCCTTAAGATACCAGCCAAACAAGAACGAAAAATAATTACTCAGTATCCCGCCATCAATTTGATTTATTTCACTTCCTGCTTTCTAGAGTTACCAAGCATTGGGATAAAGGATCGGCTTGTTTAGGCTGATTGATGAGACTGTGAGGAGTCTGCGGGAGGCTCTGTTAAGCTAGCGGTGCTCTTGCGCTTGATTCAATTACCACATCGGTTGATCTGTAAAAGGAGATAATAAAGCGGGTAAAAGATTCGGCTGAATTGAATTTCCATCTCCTGCTGCCTTATCGAAAGAGTTTAAATAGTTGTATTGATCAGCTGTAGTGACCCATGAGGTGGGAGAGGTATCCCAAATTTGAAAAGCTTGTTTTCTTTACTATTTACAGTGAGACCAGAAAAGATGTAGAAGATGGGTAGGATTAAAAGTGTTCTCATGTAAACGCGATCAATGCTTGTAAAGGTCAGAGAGTCACTGCTAATTTGAGATATCTTTTTAAATGTGCTTGTTAATGTCAAGATAACAGATTATTTTTACATTTGCGTAGCGCCAAACATTAAAAAGAAAACACTGCCTGCATATCCATCATCATCTCCATTTATGTTAATGACCTCATTTACTGTGCGATTTACAAGAAAATCCCCTGTCAATCACTCAAATCTAAAGATCAGTGTCACACAGAACTTTACATAATTACCATTTCACAATAGATCTTTTCCATCATGCTGCGCACTTGATATAAGTTTGAGTCCTTGTTTTGATTTCATCCACAAATTATCTACAAATAATTGCCAAAGCTTTTTAAAGCCAACTGTTGTAGATGTGTCTTGTGAGTGTGTGACTGTGAGTAATCTTCTTTATCTTCGTGTGTCTAGATCTGCATTGTTTTTCGCTTTCAGCGATTAGCAAATAGATCTGAGCTGTTCATGATGCAATCGCCTATCATATTTCAGTGGTTTTAAAATGGAAATAATGTAGAGCTTTTGGCTGTCAATCAGCGAAAGTCTAAAAAACATAACAGAGTGGCTTATTGATTTTCCAATTCAACATTTATGTAGCAATCTTCAATGCAAAGTTTTACTCACAACACTGATTGTAAAAGCCCTATAAAGGGATCATTTTAGCTGTTACACCTGATTGGCCGCATAACATGACTGGTGTGATTGACTGTGAGGGATGTGAGAGACTTTCAAGGACAAAAAGACCAAGCAGAGCTGAATTTGCAGTTGGTGTTCAACAATTGTTTGGAAGCTAGGCTGTTTTTCACATTGTTTTCATGGCTGCCAAAATAGATAACTCAGGTAAATGATTGGTTGTTTCTTCTTTAGAAGTGAACGCCTGCTGCTGTACCGTTATTGCTTCCTGCTGATTTGTGTGACGCTCAGACTTGATTCTTCTCAAGTTCCCGCCCAAGAGAAGTACTGTGTCACAATTCAAGTGAATGCAGTTGTAGAAAATTGTCATCATTTGAAGATGGCTCCCAGACTGCCTTGAAGGAAGGGAGTAACCACTTTTTTCCAGTTTTAGTTGTTTTCTCTGTTAGGAATGGTAACTTTCTTATTTTTAGAACAAGAAATTATCTATAAGAACCATTATATTGACTTAAAGGATTAGACTCTATATATAGGTTTACAAGATAAGGTTAAACAAATCAAATGTCTATTACTGTCCGTGGTATTGTTGGAGGAGCGTTGGACTTAAGTTTTTCATTTCCATATCTACACTTTAGCTACTGTGCATATGACAATAAAGCCTTGGATCTTAAATCTTGAATCAGTCGTTTCAAACAGAGATGCTGGTTCGTATATGTGTAGCTCTTGAAGGTACATTCTTTTTTTCAACACAATTTCCAGAAAGAACACGTTTTTAATTACTTATTCAGGTCAATTTCTTAGTGTTACCCTCTTGTGAACTGACAGGTACATGGGGGGATCAGAAGTGTATCTCCAACACCGACTAACATCTGTGTGTTCTGTTTGACGCCTCAGGCTTTTAACTTCCTCTTTTCTACCTTCCACACTGTCCTTCATTTTGTTACTGTACACACACACACACACACACACACACACACACACACACACACACACACACACACACACACACGCACACACGCACGCACGCACGCACGCACGCACGCACACGCACACACACACACACACACACACACACAGAGAATACCTTCTGAGGGCATGAGAGGCAGATAGAAATAACTTACATGCATGATAAATGACATTTTACACGCTTCCCATCAAGGATAATGCAAATATAATTCAATGCATGTTCTTTTAAAGCAGTAGTATGTGTTGAGCGCATTCTATGCTTAACCTACTTTGCCATGATCATGAATATCATCCAGCTCTCACCACAGGGGGTCAACGCTAGACATGCATATGATAATCAACCCTTTAAAAAATAACCTTTTTCCTAATAACATATGGAAAAAAATTAGATGAACCACATCCAACTTGTGAGGTTTCTTCTGTAATGTGGCTTATTGATTTACAAACAACCTGCTCTGTTTCCTAAATATGTTTTGGAATTGATTCAGGATATCATTTCACAACTATAATTATAATTAGGAAATGGGAAATATATTTCCCGCTTTAACGTGGACCATCCTTTATTATCATAAGTCCATGTGTATCTGCTGGACATTTTAGTTATTCTCTCTCTGAGCTAAGAGGAAAGCAGAAAACTGCAGCATGTCATATCAGCGGGCTCCTGTGACCTAATTCTTTCTGAAAAATTGTGTTCCAAGTTTATACTTGTTGAAATGCATTGGCTTTTAGTGCGTTTGAATTATTACTAAAGGTGTAATGCAAAAAAAGTCTATAGATCGAGAATGATAAACAATAATTAATACATTTATCTTTTTTTTTCCTATCTAAAATTATCACATTGTATTGATAGCATGCCATGGTATAAATAATATTCAATGTCATTACCTTCAAGTTTAGAAACAAACCAATTGTGGTAACCATTAGTGTAAATGTATGTGTTGTGGAAAATGTTTACTGATTTTACAGATGATGAACACAGCTCACGTATGTACCTATGGCCATACACACAAATTGAATTAAATCGAGATGTTCTGGTCGAGTGGTTTTTAATGTTACAGTGATGTCTTTCAAGAAAAAGACTAAAATGATTAGTTCTCCTTAAAATTGTTCTTGGCTTGAACTTTTTTCTCGAGTTGAAGGTTACAAATCTCTGGCATGGCTAAAGATGGCATTAAACCACTTAGTATTTCTGTAAAAATTTAATTTTGTCAATCCGCAGTTAACTTAATCCTATCAGAGCCGCCATCCTATTGAAAGCTTTTTGTGTCTGCTAAGTTTCCAATCCACTTATAGCGTTATGACACGGTTTTAAGGCACAAGCATCAAACTGCACTTGTGTTAGGACAAGCAATAATGTGCTTGGACGCCCATATGGTGATTGGAACCTTTAAGAAACGTTATTAGTTTCGTACCTCAGATATTTCTTTAAACAGAGACAACAACAGCACCTGCTCAAAAGCCCTTCATTAATCTTGCACGTCAGGCATACAAAATGAAGACAGATCACAGTGAGTGGTAGTAGTCCTACTTTGGGTGTAATTTATGTGTTCTGTGTTTGCTTCTCAGGCAATCTATCCAGTTTATTGAGGCGCTGAACAAATACTAATCGCTGGTGAGCACTTAGAGACTCTCTCTGTGTAGACTAACACTTAGATTTTATGAAAGGAGGCGACCTCTAGAAGTGAAGTGGACCATTTGCACAGGGCACTATGTTAATTAAGACCAGCGTGTTTGCTGATCTTACTGCTTACAGCTTGGAAAATTAAATGGAGGAATCAAATCGAAACAAGTTTTATCTTCACACTTATGCACAGCACCGCAGACAGAAACATTTATGCTGCATTCAACCCATCATAGTGTTTGGATATAGACTTGGAGGGTTTTTCAATTAAATCTTTACATTTATTGCCCAAACTCTTGACAAAATGTTGTTATTTAAAACAACAGGAGGGGGAGTGTAATACATGCAAAATAATGTAAGATGAGGAATGGAAAATAACTTACTATAAAAGGATCATACCTGGGTCAGAAACCCATTCTGAATACACTTATAGATATATATTTCTCCTCTGCTCTATGAGTTCCAGGCTGCATCCAACACGGTTTAACTCCCTGCTCACGTATACAGTCTGACATGTCAAAGGTCACTTTAGACCGTGGGTTGAGCCTTAATTGGCCTGCTTGTCACAGTACGGTTTCCATTTCATTTCATGGTCAGACTGAGATCTCCTCTGCCAGACCTGTGGACGGGGGGGACCACAAGATCCCAGTGGGCCCCCCATGGGAAATTAAAGCCCTGCGTGGATGATCTCAGTCTGACACTATCTTTCTTTCTGTGGTCCCCCTTGCCTATTTGCTGATTTTCTCTCTCTCTTTACTTACTTTCCTGGGACTTATGTACAACCACTGGTAATAGAAGTACTTATATATTTTACTTACTAAAAGTAGCAATATCACTCTTAAAAAGAGTCTTTTTGTTACTCTGTTAAAGTCCTGCATCAAAATGGAATTTGTATCAAAAGTGACAGTGCGTATTGCGATTGGGTCAAGAAGTAGTACAAAAAGCAGGTATTGTTATTAAGATTAATGGAGTCTCTGTCCAATTCAATTGTCCCAGTAAACTATGAGTTGGCATAAACAATACCATCAGCCCTTATTAATCCCATGTTTTACAACAGTGCTTAACCCTCTGTGTCAAATTGTGGTTTGTGAGGGAGCATTACACATGTATGAGGTTCATTTCCCTCCCCTATTCTTAGTAATGGCCTCTATAAATGATGGTGATGCCCACAGTGTGAATGCATTATCAGAGTTTTTTCCAGCTGCAAAAACCCCAAGGTCTATAATACTCTATCTTCATGAAACTGCAGCATATATACCTTGAGTGGTCAGCCTGGAGTTCAGACTTCCTTCATTGGCATTGAAAATCTATAAAAACAGTATAGCTCTAAACAGATATCACTCATCTACTTACTCATCCAGTGTGACTGGGCTTTAGAAACTCTACACAGGTGAATGGGGAATTTCATATGTACTCATGTTAAAGCAAGGGAATCTCCATAGGGCAGCCAAATGTGGCTTTTTGCAAATGTGGGCCCTGATGGAACTTGATAAGGGTTTCCTGAAGGCAGCAACACTACAGTCCCATTCTACATCAGCCAAAAGGAAGGAAACGTCTATAGGAGGCCAGCAAGGGTTTCTTCCTCCTTTTTGTCGAGGCATCAACCTTTTGCATTTACAGTAGTTAAAGGTCCTTCTATTAGGAGACTTGACCTTCTCCTTATTCTCTCTCTTTTTTATTTGCGGTGCAGAGCTTCAGTCTTTTATAGAAAGCTTTAATAAGTTCCTTCATCAATTGTCTTTTTCCTTTCTTTTACTGTTCTCCTGTCTATTTTTGGTCCCTACCCATGACTAACTCAAGAGTGACATTTAATTCAAGAAATGATAGACAGTACTATGTTTTTCAAGGGCGTATGGGAAGACTGTTTATTGCTGGCCACAGGATGGTGGAGGAGTGGGAAACTGATCCTGCCCTTTTTAAGGATTCAATGATAATGTATTGTTATTCTGCAACAAAGGCTCGCACAATGAAATGCAGTTGTATCCTGGTCCATTTATGCTACAGTATAAAACATAGACTATAGCCTTATTATAATCTGACAGTAAGCTTTATTAAATGTACTGTATCATAGTGTAATTTAATCAAACGGAGTGTTGTAATGAAACTAGTACTGTATTTTGAGAAGTGAAACAGTCAATCGATCTTTAAAAGTGAAGCTGTCCATTTCATCACATTATATTGATGTACTAAATGTAAGCATTTGGATGATAATTTGTACGAGACATTAAAATTAATCCATTGACACATTTGACGCAGTTTCCACTTTATTTTATCTTATTGATTTAATGGGAGAATGAATTTGGTAGATGTAGTGGCACACAAGCTAGTCAGAGAACTGCAGACCTTGCTGAGGAGAGTTGTGCATGTAGAACTCTGTTCATATGAAGTTGTATTTACATTGGTGCCGTTTAAGCTTGTGAGAGTATTCAACCCTCGGCTGGTAAGATAGCATTTGTCTTTATCTTCCACAAACACAATGCAGAGTTCATAATACACTGATACAGGGTGTCATGCTAGATGAGCTCCCCATGCAGTAAATGCTCCGAAAACCACTAGCATTTGATATATTACTCTCATTACAAAACAACATCAGTGACATTCCTCATCTTACAGTATCTCCCCATCTTCTATCCAAGAAGAGGTCTATAGAACTAATTCCCAGCATCCATCCAGGGTAATTCCACTCAAATCTCATGCTGCTTGCCCCTCACCCAGGAATAATTAATATGTGGATGGCCATTTGGTGAGCGCTGCAGCATGTAACTGGTCTGTATCTATAAGACAACAGACGGGAAAACATGAGAGGAGCAGCAAGTCTCAGTGCAAGCGTATTACAATTCCATTCAATTCTATTTTAAGCCACAATGCATGCAATCAATTTGTCATGTGTCACTGCCACGACCACATCTCGTGTATGACCTCTTTCATTATGCTGGTTAGATCCTTGTTGGGAGATGGCGCTCAAGCAAAACGATTCAACAGAAGGATAAGAATGAATGGGTTTGGTGCATTTCCATTAACCCACCCTGTAAGCCCAACCTGCGTACAGATTCTCATTGTTATGTCGAATGAATTTTCTCACTATATAAGCCCTATCACAAAGACATTGAGGCTACAGAGAGCTGAATTACTGTCATTCACACAACAACACAGTAAAGCGGTCATTGGCATCTTAGGCTCTCTCTTACTGTGCTCTTACAGATACAACTAATAAATACGAGGCTTTTTTGGTTCAATATTCTATAGAGGAGAGTCACATTTGAGCATCTATAACTATTAACCAAGATAAAACAAAAGATATATAATATAATAATATATATAATATATATATATATATATATATATATATAATATATATATAATAATATATAATATTTGATTTGCATAATTATGACAACCTCTCCCATCATATCTGTCACTAAGTGTGTTTAGTAGTGATTTTAGTTTTATGTGTTCAACAAGACCTGGAGTTTCCCCAAACCATTTTCCCAATCTATGTGTTTATAAAAAGGCTAAAAGAAAAGGTTTAAAAATATAAGAAATACTTGTGTTTGCAAAGCATGGGGTGGTGGCTCTGCCTGCTAGATGGAGTTGGTCGTGCCAGCAGCAACACCTGTTCTGTGGCGGGTTAATTTTCTCTGAACATCATAATACCTTCCCACTTACAAAACCATAGAGGAGAGAGAGGAAGAGTTGTGACTAACACAACAGCACATGACGTGTCTTTCAAACCTTTCTGGTCAAAATGGTTTTAGGAGATTAGTGTTCATAATGTGCAAGTGTGGAGGAAGATTATCAATTTAGTGTTAGAATCTGTGCTTGTTTTTTGAGGAAAAGACGGTGGCCTCTGGTCCAAAGAAAGGTACATTGGTGACTCTAAATACCTTTCACTAAGGTTTTCTGTCGATACATGTCAGTCTTTTGATTGTTGGAGACCCACTCAAGGTGTATCCTGCGTCTCGCCCGTTACAAGTCCTATAGATTCTCAACATCTGTTGACACATTATGGACTCAAAGCTGGGTTAGGCTGCATTGTAAAGGGGCCGGGGGCCAATGCTCATCGTTGTAAAGGGGACCCGACCGTACAGCATGGAACCATTATCTGAGCTACAGTGGTTTAAAAGAGGGAAATTTGAGAAAAGCTTAACTTAACTTGAAAACAACAATCACTTAAGAGCCAAAAACCCTTTTTTTAAAAGCACAAACACAGAATATAAAGAGTCGCAATGACGATCAGTCTTACAAGCTCGACTCTTGTGTTGTATTTAAACAGTTTAACAATCTCTACAATACATTGTTTTGGTGATGTCTTCTCAGAAGGGGAAAACCTTTATCCAGAAGTCATAACATTTCATTTTCATTTTGTTGAGTTCAGAACAATTCCCCCTAAATTACTATCCAAGTGTTATAGTGTTTATCCTACTGACTTTTCTACCCTGAGAACTGAAACAGGCCAACAGTGGGGGGTGGATCAGCATGACTTTAAGTGATTTTGGTATGTAGTTCTCAGTAAAGCGATTTTGTGCCTGGCTGTGAAATGAGCAAGAGAGGGAAGGGAGAATAGGGATGAATTGGTTTGGAGAGGAAAGGGGGTGGGCGAGAACAAACAGTGCAAAATGAAGTGTATGTGCAGTCTTATCACTGAACCCTTTTAAATTACGGTAACACATGCACCCTCAATATTTAGATATCGTGTAAGGGAGGACAAAGACAATACAAAAATAAAAAAGTGACTTTTAAAAGGTGAAAAACATTTGAGGGCGGACAGCTAGATATTTGAATTTGCTGTGGGATGTGTTAGGCCGGTTAGTGGTAATCTTTGAACTGCTTGATGCTGGCCTCTGAGGGTGTTGTATGTTCAACCTCTGACCACATCTCTTGTCCTTGAGCTGCAACCGGTCCTATGTTCATTAGCTGAACCGGCAACAGGGATGATGAATGAGCTCTATTTTTCTACACTCAAGCCAGCCACAGTCAAGAAGATAAAGAGAGTCTCTGAAATACATGCAGGAACTGAATATAAAAGAGTTAGGGTTAGGGTTGCCTGCCAGGTAGGCAAAGGCCAGTCAAGACATTGTTCTGGATTTAATCTCTTCTAGTCTGTTGCGGGTGTTTTTATGCAAATAGATCCACTGGTGGCATATGGAATATTGTACTGTAATCCTGTGCACTTATGAGTGTGTTGCTCTATATTTGGATGCATTTTGAACAACATCATTATAAATATCTACAGTGACTGAGAAGGCTCAATATTCTGCACCTTAAGGCAAACAAAAGAAGAAACATCCTTCTTGCCTCTGCAGAATACACTGAATAAACTGAAACGTTGAATTTAATTCACAGCCTGTCCTTCTCCAAAAAAATACCAAATAGGTCGATTGTTCAGCAGCTTATTACGACCTATAGTCACGTTTTAAAGTTTAGCGCCTCTAGCGGTCGTGTAAGAAACAAAAATTTGCGGCATATGCTCCCGTTGATTGCAAACGCTCCGGAGGGTCGTATATTAACAAATAACCCTCTCTAGAAAATCCTAAATAGTAGAATAGTTTGGCCATTAAAATGCTTTTTTATTTGATTTCTAGCGAGAAGTGTATTGTACTTTTAGAATCCACGCCCAGTGGATGTGTAGGATCTATAGTTTTATAGATATTACGAAGATGATTTGAGGTTTCGCCAGGAGAACGTGTATATGCGGCAGCTTCCATGTACAGTTGGCATCAACCCTCACGGGGTGAAAACAGTATTTCCGGTCTCTAAGTTTTCATAATAAAACCGGAAGTATTCCCGTCACTGTAAAATGATTTCACAGTGATATATCTGCAGTACTCATCCACTAAAAAACATCAGTTTATCCTTGTTAATTACACAACATTGATTGGTTTAAATTGTGTAGGCTACAATGCTTTTGTATTTTGAACCTTCGATTCGGAAAAACAAAAAGTTTTTTTGGGAGTTTAGGTTGGCCGAAGACACTACACTACCCATAATCCTCAGCTATCGTTTGGGACTACAACATCCGCTTTGCTTGACAAACCCAAGCCCCCAGGAGGTGCGCCGGACTCTGAG
>NW_011335528.1:149487-150865 GCF_000735185.1 Notothenia coriiceps | reverse complement strand
TGCAAGACACCACAGCATTTCAGAACATGTGTATGCCCTGCTCAATATGGGCCTAATAAGGCAGTAGTACCACAAGAATAGTAATTATACCATAATAACACTTAACAAATATGATCTATTCTTATGTAACAAGGCATGAAACTATAAGTGTTAATGGTGTCTAAATAACTCAAAATTAGGTATTTATATCTAAGAACATGTTCCCTATTTTAAAGTGAAGTCTTGTTCATAACCAGCAGAGTGGTGGAGTTACGCGTCCTAAAACCTGGAAGTAAGCTGCGCATGGGTTCCCTCGACAAAAAAGCAATGAGATTTCTCCATAGGATTTTGGAAAATAGCTTGAAATAAGGTCTGTGGAAAACAAACCTGTTACTGTAGATAAATGTACGTTTTGTTCAGCCGGATAATATCCGCATGTCTACCGTACTTTTATAATTTTCTAATCATAAATCTAATCGATAGATTTATGATTGATAGATTTATGATTCTAAAATGATTTTGTTGTTTTTTTCTAATCATAACCTGTCACAACAGAGTTGGCCAGCTACCCAATAAGAGCAGACTGGGCTCTGGTTTCAGACATAGGGTGAAAAGAGGTGCTGCAGCACAGGCAGTATGAGAAAAAGAAAGCAATTTTTGAACATTAAAGCATGTAAACATGTCACAGTAGGGGAACAAAATCCAATTATAAAACCTGAAAATTAGCACAATAGAGCCCCTTTAAAATTCAAAGACTAATCTCAAAAATTGCATCCAACTTCAACGTTGCAATATAACGATGACTCAGGATCACACACACAACTCATTTTTACTGTACAGGGCTGTAATGTGGACAGTGGCATACTATCTCCCGAAAACTGGGAAGTTAAAAGTTCAAATTTGAGTGCAGCCTGGTTAAAAAAGAGAATTGGAAGTGAAAGGATAAGTTATTCAGAATTCTCCCCTCTTCAAGTTGTCTTTGACCGAAAGAAGAAAAAAAGCACTGCGCCTCAAGATATAGTTGTGTGTCTTTTGAGTCAGATGCTTACGGTGGCCCTGAAGTGCAAGACACCACAGCATTTCAGAAAACACAACAGCATTTCAGAAAACACCACAGCATTTCAGAAAACACCACAGCATTTCAGAAAACGCCACAGCATTTCAGAAAACACTACAGCATTTCAGAAAAAACAACAGCTTTTCACAAAACGCCACAGCATTTCAGAAAACGCCACAGCATTTCAGAAAACGCCACAGCATTTCAGGAAACACCACAGCAGTTCACATTGGACGGAAAGGGTATCCCTAGGGAGAACACTTCTTGCTTGTGATTGGACAGAGCCAGCCAGAGAAGCACTGCTGTCATTGGTTGTTTTTGCTGCCTGTGAGCTATGGACTC
>NW_011335528.1:146701-149447 GCF_000735185.1 Notothenia coriiceps | reverse complement strand
ACCCAATATTCGCATCGCTCTAATCGCTCGAGTTTCACCGCGGCTTTCAGCTGTGTTTGCTCCTGTCATTCAAACAAGACGCGCTGGAGAGGGGGCGGGGCGTATCTCCATGTAAATCCTATTGGAGATACCAACTACAACACAATGAACATATTTGACCGTGATTTAATTGTAATACACGTTTCAAAGTGATGCCGAAGTAACTACATACTGATAACGGTTAGTAAAAACCATGAATTAACGCTTTGACAAGTCTTTGACAAGACGGCAGGCGAAAAGCTTTTAAAATGCGTGTTTTCTGAATTGAATCAGATCCATCAGGCTAAACTAACCTGTAGCTGCTCCGTCCACACTCACAACAACGTCATACAGACATAAATAAAGCAGCGACTGTATTCACCATGACATAGATAGTCTGTGGTTTGTACATGTTTAACTTTTGTCCAGTTTCTGAACATATATGAGGAGCTGTGAGTGTGTGCTAACGGCTTGGGACCACGTTGGGACATATTGCGCTGTCGGGCGTTGACCAATCACGAAGCGTCATTTCTTGACTGGCAGCAAAAACAACCAATCACAGCAGTGCTTCTCTGGCTGGCTCTGNGTATGATTGGTGTTTAGCTACGGTATTTAGCGTCCACAGCACCTCCGCTTGCGTTAGCTAGTGCAGCGTTAGCTAGTGCAGCAGTCTACGTCAACCCTAAAAGCGGAGGTGCTGTGGACGCTAAATACCGTAGCTAAACACCAATCATACAACAGCATGAAGGCAGCAGAGCTCTGAATATAGCTCTTGTCACTCACACACACACACACACACACACACACACACATATGCACATACTCACTTTAACACAGTTCTGTGTACTGTTATGCTGTTATGTTCAGTAATCGTTCTTATGTTGAACATGAATACATTTACTTTGTAAGTAATTATGGGACGTATTTCTTCTTTCATAGTAATTTTCCTTCATACTTTCTTGCCGTGAAATAGGTCTTAAATTATATTCAAAGTGGTCTTACAAAGGTCATAAAAAGTCTTAAATTTGAGTTGGTGAAACCCGCAGGAACCCTGATAATGTACAGCAAACCAAAGCACAAGAGCGGCTCTCAAAGAGAAAGGACAAGAGAGAACAAGGAGATGTAACGGCTAAACTTACGAAATTAGANGTAGCAAGTTCGGCCGCAAATGTAATAGCTTGCATTTATAATGTACAGCAAACCAAAGCACAAGAGCGGCACTCAAAGAGAAAGGACAAGAGAGAACAAGGAGATGTAACGGCTAAACTTACGAAATTAGACTGTTTTTTTGGTCATCCTCGAAATCTCGATTAATTCTGAAAAGTGATTGTGTGATTAGTTCGCTGTGCCGTTGTCAGGCTGTGGTGGTATGAGGCCAGGGCAGGCTGTTGTTGATAGCCTACATGTGGCGCTTCTGAGTGGTTGTGTGTGTCCGTGCGTGTGTGTGAGCGCATCAGCGTGCGCTTATGTTGGGGCGATGGGGGGGGGGGAGCCCAAAACATTATTTGCACCGGGGCCAATCAGAACCTTGTTACACCACTGGTAGGACCGTGCCATCTGCCCCTTGACCAGATTACACAGTGCACTGGGCCAAGAAATCCTCCAGCACAGCAGATTAAATAATATAGGGCAGGAATACTTCTGCGGCTTGCATGTCTAGAGTTAGTTGTGCCATGTCTATATTCTATATTCGTGCCACTGAAAGCTTTTTCCCAGGTGTACGTCTGGATTAGTCTTTATTTTGGTGACTCTACTATTCCTGGTGTTCTCTCTTTTGTGTGAATCCTAGACTGATTCTCGTCTCGTCTCCAGTATTTACATTTTAATGAATGCGGTCTCTTTCCCACCTTTGCGCTGCTTATTTAGTAAACTCGCTCCGGTGGATGATTTATTCCAAAAAAAGAGGAAACTGTGACAGAAATAGAGAATTGAGCAAAAGAGAGCAACAACTGAGAGCGAGCGTAACCACTTGAAAATGGTTACTATGGAAACTGTGCTTTTCTTTTCTCTCCTCTGGTCCATTTGGAGTTGCACAGTTCCTTGTAACAGAGGATACAAATTAGTACCACCTACCCCCATGTATTCTGCCATACAGCCCTGGAGCGATCACTCTAAAATGTTACTTGGATTGGCAAAAAAGCATCACTGGAGAGCCATATGTTTGTGCATGCTTTTCGTCAGTCTGCCAATTTGTTTCATTACATCCATGAAAACAAAACTGAAGTTGAATTATGAAAATATGTTATGGTATGGTAGTATATAACTCAAGCACTGTACTTGTGTACTCATTTAATGATAATTTGCACATTAGAAACACTTTGTTCTTTTTACTTCACCAGATTTGAAAGATGTAGTATCAAGTTGCTTATGCGATGATAAAAAGCTAACAAACAGGCTTGCGGTTTCCCTGCTTTAAGTCTTTGTGCTAAGCTAACTAGCTGCTAGCTGTAGCTTCAGATTTAGCATACAGCCTGAGAGATATCAATCTTCTCAGCTGACTCAGCAAAAAGGCAAAGAAGTGTATTTTTTCAAGTCGAACTGTTGCTTTGGAACAAGCTCCATCACATTTAGCTTCAAAGTCCTTTGACTTGTTATGTCCGTTAGCCACTGATGTGGTACCTTCCCCAGGCCGTGTTGATCTAAATGACGATATTAATCATTATTTTTTGTCTCTCCTTCACATTCTTCCCTTCAGTCTGCAGTGCATCACATCTTCTTCCCCCCCCCC
>NW_011335528.1:138513-146688 GCF_000735185.1 Notothenia coriiceps | reverse complement strand
CCCAAATGTTTTCCCCCCTTTCGATCCTCTCCACACATCCCCCCTCCTTCTCAGTACCTCTGGCTCATTAGGCCTGGATGCCAAGCTGTTTTCACTGAGTGCCCATTTGTGGATTACTCACCGAGAAATCATGCGCCACAATTGAATTACCAGCGGTTACAGAGGCTTCACTTACTGCTAAGGTATCTAGAGGATGCTCTTTTTTAACCAGACAATGGCACCTAAAACATCCATGATCCCAGCACACAAAGAGGCCCTTCTACGTCGCCCTTGTTGCCCCCGAGGCTGCTACTGCAAACGCCGGCTTTATGTCTGTTCCTGGTGGTGTTCTTCCCAGACAGGATAATCCAACGTCCATAAAAGAACTCTGCAGAGCTGAAAGAACAAGTTATGGCTACTATTATTTATATAGTGATACATTTTCAGTTTTACACATTCATTGATGAATCTCAGGTGTGTTTTATGAGGTCTTATGGTTTCATTTTTCCCTTGAAAGCACAGGATACAGTATTTGTTGAATGGCCTCTGTCCAGAGCAGATGTTCATTGTAAAGGAATTTAACACAAATATGTTTGCATGTGTAATGTATCATACTGTATGACTGACCCAAAACCTGTTGTGTGCAGGTTAGAATATTTGTCACAAGATTTGTAGTCCTTGTTCGAAAATGTTTGCCGTCCGGTTCCTCAGGGAACACTGAACAAGCAGCTGCCATTGAAGACATTGTTATAAGGGTGGTTTTTATTTGGAATGGCATCCTGTTAAACAGCCTTGACAAACTCTCCACTGTGAAAGAGCCCAGAGCCTAATTTCAAGGAGTGGATACGAAACACAGTGAAATAGATAAATACCTGTAAATAGTGACTGAAAAAAGTACTTTTTACAATTTGTTTAACCATGCTAGCTCTATAGGCTGTTGTTGGGCACAGTTATGCATTAAGCAAAATGCTAACGTCAGCATGCTAATTTGCTTCCAGTTACATCACTTGTTTGTTGGTTATTCAATAAAAACAATGTATCACGAAAGGTTTTCGAATGAATCCTGATGGCTACATGGTATTCTTTTAATAACATTTCATGGTTTGTTGAGATAACTCACTCTCGACAAAAGTGTATGACCGACCAACTGTCTAGCAGACCGTCCTTGCCAGAGGTGCTAAGCTAATGTGGCTAAAACCCGGCAGAGCAAGAGAGACAGAAGTGTGTGTGTGCGTGTGCGTGTGTGTGTGTGTAACCTTCGCTGGGTCCTCAATTTTTTTATTAGGCGGTCATTTCCCCCTTTCACAATGGCAAATGTATATTGCCGCTACTAAAATAAATACCAAGTCCTTTAAAGGTTAATGAAATAGCTCTGGTGCTCTCCTGCTACCATTACCACCTGCCTACCACTGGCTGCCATGGCAACGAACCCACCGTTGATTTATGCTGCAGATAATTAGGAGCAAGGATGACAGAGCCCACAGGTGTGAACAGAAACACACAAATGTGTCATTGTACATGCACTCTCTCACACAGCACCACATAATCTCATTATCAAGTGGTTTTGCTTCCTAGATTTAATATCCCCTCCTATTTGGCGAGTCCAATCATTGTCCTTGATTCTCATTCAGACTGGCAACTCGGCTGGCTTTCAGTCCAGATATACTTCCTCGCTTGAACACAGATACAGTCACACACACGTCTGACGCCTGCCAGGTATGAAGCCCTGCCACTCTGAGTCTGCAGAAACAGTTACTGTCCCTTTGTTGTGGAGAAAGGCGAAGCCAGTTCGCAGGGGGTCTTCTTCCTCTTCATCACCCAACTATCTGCAGCTCGCTTGTCTTGATAGGAGGCTCCCTTCACCTCAGGGTCCCATTGAGAGTGTGAAACTAATCCAGCCAAATGGGTTTCATCAATTGAAATGTGGAAGTAATGATACCGCTGGCACTCTGGGCCCCTAAATGTCTGCTTTTATCTGTTTTTTTCTTTCCCTCTCTTTTCCTCCTGCCGTGTTCGGCAAGGTTTCAGGTTCCCGCTGAACATGGGCGGTGTCTGCCTTTGACAAGTGCTTCATAGTACAACACCCTTGTGCTTATAGTTTGCACATGCGAGCGTGCACGTACAACACATGAATGGGTTTGGGGAGTAGTAGAACTGAGACACACACACACACACACACACACACACACACACACACACACACACACACACACACTCACTCACTAACACAAACTCGCAGGTGACATCTCCAGATGGATGATGGAGGCCACTGCAAGGCCGAGGGCTCCTTTTTCTTAAGACCAGTTTATCTTAAAAGTCCACACTCCCCTAGTCCACAGTGTCACACACACACGCACGCACGCACGCACGCACGCACGCACGCACGCACGCACACACACACACACACACACACACACACACACACACACACACACATACACACACACACACACACACACATACCATTTATACATCACTTCAGGGGACCTTACATTGACTTACATGCATTTCCTGGAGACTTATCCTAACCCTAAACACCTAACCAAGCCTTCACCATAAAATTAATGATTCCCCTCATGGGGACCTCCATTGTGTCCCATAAGGGAGGCGAGTCCCCACACTGTGTAAACAGATTTAGGTCCCCACAAGTATAGTAATGGGACACACACACACACACACACACACACACACACACACACACACACACACACACACACACACACACACACACACACACACACACACACCCCTGGCACCTCTCCCACCCCTTTACCACCCACTCCACACTGCTAAGACGTGCAAAACCCAAAGTCTGCAACCCCAACTGTAAAAATGATGGATGGTGACGTGAAATGCGACCTTTGCTTTTGCATTTTCTTGTCACTCTCTCTTTCTCCACCTTGCAGCACTCCTGCATTGGATTTCACTTGGTGAAAACGTTCCAGAGAAAAACTAATAAGGTGGACTGGAGGAAAGTGAATAACTGCTATGACTACTCTCTAGCAAACTTGTATTTTACATGGAGGGAGGATTCTGCCCCTAGGAAGGAGGGTGTATCCTCTTCCCTAGTGGTTACCAACTTTATTTGTAACATGCACCCCAAGAGCCCAAGTACCCTTTAGAGCAGGGACACTTTGCCTGCCATTGTTGCAAATGAGAGGCGGCCAGGAGCCAAAAAACAGTCGCAGCAACCCCTGACTGGTCCGGTGGACACAGGGCGTTCTAGGACATCTAAGACAATCAGGGGTTAGAAGTCCAGGGGTTCCTCCCCTGGCACTTGTTTTTCAAATAAACAACCTTCATGAGCACACCTTTTTAAAAGGTACAAAATAAAAAATTCCCATTGTAAATCCATTTACTTTTATTGTGAATCAGAAAATAATCAGAAACCTGCCAAACCTACCGCATGTTGAACTGCTTTATTTCATTTAACTTCAAACCTTTATTTATCCAGGTGTATCCCATTGAGATCATTGATCTCTTTTTCAAGGGAGACCTGCTCAAGTAGGTTCCACATGAAACATAAAAACATAAACAGAACAACAAAAAGGACATCATACAGCATCATTACAGGGATTACAATTTACATAACTATCCACATGAACAGGTACCAACAGCTTCCGATTGAGTAGCATCCAACCGAGCTTTAAAAACATTTAGTGGCACCAGATTGCTCAGTTTCCATTTCAATTGCAGACTATTAAGACAGTGGAGCAGCGCATCTAAATGCCATCTTCCCTAAGACAGTCCTAGCAGTTGGCACATTTAATAAAAACACAGCATGCGATCTCAGGCAGTAGCCACTTACAATTCGCCGTGAGATCAGGGAGCAGATACCATTAGTCATAAACAGATATAAAACAGGATTTTATATAAATGATAAAATATCAGTGAACACTTTTACACTATACCTTTTTGGTTAAGGCAGTTCGGATAATTTTGCCAACAATGTATTATTTAATTTTGGCTTATATCTTAAAGGTAGGGTAGGTAAGAATGGAGAAACCAGCTCGAGTTCGCTAGAATGTGAAATGTGACTTCCTTACAGAGCCCCTCCTCCAACACACACGAATGCGCACATGACCAATGAGGGCACGAGATAAGTTTGTGCACAGATGGAAGGCTGACAGGCAGGTAGGCCATCCAGTTATTTTAGCCGGGCCGGCTCAGATGATTGGTCGTGCTTTTTACAGCGCCACGGTTTCCACAGATTAATTTTTTAATGTATTTATTGTCAAAGCATTTAATATTCATTGCTATCGGGATGTTAAGAGCATTCCATGGAATATAACAAAAAGTGTTTCTGAAGTGAATTACCTAACCCACCTTTAATAAGCAATGTATTTTTTTAAGGATACTGTATCAAACAGTTTATACATTTATAGCAAGCTTATAGACATGTATCCAGCCTTTAAGATACGTTAATTAATATTTCCTTTATTACTTTTAGCTATCTGTTTTGAACTGTTATCCATTACTTTAGGATAACTATTTAAACAATGTATCCTTTAGTTTAACTGCCCCTTTAACCTGTTTACTTGACTCACGTTGAGCTGTTTCATGTTCTGTTCTTGCTTTCTTACTAGTGTTCACACACTTGCACAAGATGTGTGTTGAGGTGTTATTCATGACTCTGTTTTATAAAATCATAATTTCAGCTTTTACAAATTAGTTCAGCTACTCCCCAATCTTTCCAGCCTGTCCTCCTACAAAAAACGACCAAATAGGTCGATTGTTCAGCAGTTTATTACGACCCATAGTCACGTTTTAAAGTGTAGCACCTCTAGTGGTTGTGTAAGAAACAACATGCTCCCGTTGATTGCAAACGCTCCGGAGGGTCGTTTATTCACAAAAAATAACCCTCTCTGGAAAATCCTAAATTGTGGAATAGTTCGGCCATTAAAATGCTTTTTGATTATTTCTAGCGAGAAGAGTATATTGTACTTTTAGAATCTACGTCCAGTGGATGTGTAGGATCTATAGTTAGATAGATATTACGTATATGATTTGAGGTCTCGCCAGGAGAACGGCCCAATCCCAAACCACGCCCTACACCCTACCCCTACAGTCCCACTGTCAATCGGATCCACAGGATTGGGCCGTTGGAGGAGGAGAGGTCTCCAGGAGCTGCCAGCACCAGGATCAGCAGATTTGGCTGACCGGGAGAAGTCAAGGGAGGAGACAATCGCCTCACCTTTTCTTTTCCTCCAGGATAAACACAGGCCTTTAAATGACTTTCAGCAGAGGGGTAGACACTGGACACAATTGCAGGCTAGGATTAGGATTAGCCATGGTGATAGGCCTGTTTTATTCCCTTTTCCTTTCTATACCATACACACACCTCATAGATTCACCATATCTCCTTTACACACATTGCTGCTTTGATGCTTGCCCAAGACTGATTCATCTTCCACTCCAGACAGAAGAGGAGGCGAACCTAATGGCCACTTGCCAACTTCCTGTGCCAACTAAGGAGTTCAGGTTACACATATTTTCCTGTAGCATGTCAGCTGTGAAAAGAGATTAGCATGAACACACAGACATGTTAACATTGACGTGCTAACACCCGAATGACAATGTTAAAATGTCTAGTAAAAGTAATGTTCAATGTTAACTGCCTTAACTTAGCAAGTAAGCATTGTAATATGCTTGCTAATTAGCATTCAACATATGGTTTAAGACTGATTTGAAGTAATTTACGATTACATTTTAAACTGATAATTGCACCGAATGGAAAGTTAAGGGATCACCAGGGCAATTATTTCTGAGAGCGGCAATATTCACCTACCCGCACCTCTAAAGATCAATACTAGACAAGATCTATTTTATTTGCCTATTTCATTAAAACAAAAAGGACAATCAATGACATGTTTACTTGGCAGAATAATCCCGTCCCTGGTCTATTTTAACTACTAAACTTAGTCGAACAGCAGTCCTCACAAAACCCTCGGCCTCGTCTACAGAGAGCTCTCTGCAGGGATTGAATTGGATGCTACAATTTACAAAGATGATTTATATAACAGCCTAGCTTGTGTCAGCTTCACTATCAAGTTCGGACAGTCCTATTTGCATGGCTGCAGACATTCAAATTCAACATCGCCTCTGCTCTCCTGCAACACCCAAACAATTTCACCTTCAATCACCCGACATCAGATGAGATGAGGGAGTGTGTGGTCCTCTGATTAGACCAGGGAGAGAGGGATGGAGGGAGACATTGAGAGAGGGATGAATGGGTCCACTGGTGTCCCGACTGAGAATAAATGAATGAATGGGACAGTAATGAAAAGAGGAGGAGCCGGAGGGGAACAGGACATTCAGCGAGGCTGGTCTATAGCTGTTAAAAGAATTGGAAGAGAGGACATAATGAACACAGCTGAGTCTCAGGCTCGGGGCTGCGATTGCAATTGTCTCTTTTGGGTTCATCTGGGAACAGGTGGGTTTTGGAAAACTTGTTTTAAAGTTTGACCCCCGCTGTGTTAGAACTTGCACATCGAGACCATGAATCTGATAAACAGTTTAAACGGAATCTGAACATGATATTTCAGCATGTTTTCCACGTAAAGTGTACATGTTTTCCAGGAAGTGGTGTCTGCAAAATCAGTTGCCAAAGCCAGGGAAAAACATTTAAGATTGTATGTGGACAATACAACAGCAGCTTGGCTCTGTCCAACTGCTATCAACAAATTCCTTCCAGTGCCTCTAATCATCATCATCATCTTTATTTAAAGAGACTCTTGGTCCATTATTACAAGACATACAACACTCAAAAGTTCAGTAATGTACCCGCTATATCTCGATTGTTTAAAGGTTTTGCATGGTTTAGCGGGGGTCATTATGTGACAGTGTATTTCTTGGCTGGGATCAGGGACTTCCTATAGCCTTTGGACAGAGCAGGCTAGCTCTTTCTGTTTCTGGTCTTCATGCTAAGCTAAGCTAACGGAGTGCACTGTACACACATGTGAGTGGTATCAATCTTCCCAGCTAACTCTCAGCAAGAAAGCTCAAAAGCTTATATCCCAAAATGTCAACATATTAATGAAATTGCTAAAGTAACCAGACTACCCTTTTAAACAGAAAGACTTTTCAAACATGAACCCTCTCACACTGCCAACCTGACACTCTCCACAGTCTCGAAAATCAGTCATCATGGCCAAGTCTGGTTAATAATCATGTTTAAAACTCAAAACCAAGTATTACTTAGGATTGCTAATGTTTCCTCAAAGTGCAGAACATAGACCGCATATATAAGATGCAGATTGAAATGAAGACAGAAGACTCACTTTTCCATATGATGGCATATAAAGAGAGACTCAGCATAGGAAGACAGAGAAGAATGTAAAGACTTGTGAGGGGTTTGTTTCGGCTAAACATTTGCTTTGGCAGGCTCGGAGTAGAGGGGCGGTGTTGCACTAGTCCCCTGACATGCATCCAGAGGAGCCCCTCTGTCTTGACCATAAATCTGAATGGAGTGGGAGTTATCATACTTCACCCCCCTCCCTCCCTGACAAAACCCCGCATTCCTCCCAGACACTGCTTCGTACAAACAAAGTGGCCTGTTCCCACCGCTCGACATTGGGAAAGGCGATGGTTTGTCATGGAAAAATCCGGAGGCATCTCAAGAGTCCTTTAGAAGTTTTTTTTTTTCTCCCCCACAAGGCTCAGTTAAGGCTCAACACGTAGCATAGTGGCTGCATTTTCTTTCTTGATGGCAAACTATGTTGGAGGTGTAGTTCTTATAGTTCCAGTCAGATTGATAGTATAGCTAACTGTCCGAAAGAGCTGTGAGGACTGTGTGAACTGCATACACTCAAGCTTATTACAAACTAATTCATACAGAGAATTCACACCCTGCACAAAAGCCCAGAGATGCATTTCTACACACACATACACACACACACACACACACACACACACACAGTGTGCAATTGGAAGCAAGTCAGTATAGAAAACCCTGGTAACACATTCCATAGGAGTCTGCCTCCTTTCTCAAAGGGAGTCTTTTGTGCGTATTGAAAGGCAGAAGGGTTACAGGGTTTCTCCCTTTAGGGTGCTGAGAATAATACTCGCTCTCAAGACAATGACCTCATCCTGACACTCTCTCAGTCTCTCTGTGTGGATGTATTTGTGTGTGTGTGTGTGTGTGTGTGTGTGTGTGTGTGTGTGTGCGTGTGTGTGTGTGTGTGTGTGTGTGTGTGT
>NW_011335528.1:107302-138351 GCF_000735185.1 Notothenia coriiceps | reverse complement strand
AGGATGGATTACGATGGGAAGGGAGGGGGGGGGGATGTATAGATCCTCAGGGGGGAAGTATTTCTCTGCCCTGTCTGATCGGCGTCCACCCCCCTCATTGTCTGTCCAGGGTGAAATTATCTGTAAATGACATTGGTTAGAGCAGGAGGTAATGTAAAGTGCACGCACACACACACACACACACACACACACACACACACACACACACACACACACACACACACACACACACACACACACACACACACACACACACACACACCAGGCCCAGGGAGCGGTGGGCTTCAACAGGAAATTCCTTTACAGCCTTTCTGCTGACTAAGGCCTCTGAGTGGGAACAGAGTAAGAATGTAATGTAGATGGTGTGTGTGTTTTTTGGGGTCCGGTTAGGGCAGCATATGCATAAGCCATTACCATAGGGGTGTCAGGGTGCTGGATTTCAGGGAAAAGAGCAGTAATATCACTCCACAAATAAGCAGGTACATTTTCATTGCAGTGACATAAACACAGCTCAAAAAAGCTTAGTCTTTACGGAGAATGTTATGACTTTCCCATGCCTAATCTCTTTTTAATATCTCTATTAGCATACTTGCAGCAGGTCACGGTCCAAGGTGCTTTCTATTCATTCTTAAATTGTGTACATTTCAAAGGGAGATTGGGGCTCTGTGCAAATGTTCCTCTGCTCAGATGCTGTGTTTCTCTTGACATTGGCAACCCGCGGCCCCTTATCTGTTTCATCATCCAGCCCCCCTAAGACCACACCCACCACTCTATTGTGTGTACCAAGAGAAAGAGACACACAGTAGTAGCCATCTTTACAAGCAGCAGCATCCATGTTGCAGAGCCGGCTCGTGCACAGGTGTCCCTGCAGTGACCTACATTAGCCCAGCTGATGCCACCAAATATATCATATCAACATTTCAATGGCTGCCTGCTGATGCTCCTGGGGCATCCAGAGAGGGCAAGTTTGAAGAGATTCTGTGTGAAAATGAAATAAAATAGAGAAATAAAATTGTAAATGCGATCGATGATCAACTACGGTACGTTAGAACATGTGGCAGATCCATGTCTGTGAGATGGATGCTGCAGCTGAAAGAAAAGGAGTGGCAGGTTGAGACAGGGGCGGCCGAAATGGAGCAGCAGTGCCATCAGGTGACTGTTCATTATACTGCAGGCATTTTAAAAACGTCATCCAAATCAATGTGCATAAAAGGATTACTCGAATACGTAAATAATAAGCTATGCTCATACTGTAAATACGGAGGCAAAGGTTTAAGAGTCAGTAAAACCTGAAAAGTACACCCACACGATTTCCGCAGGCTGTGGGTTCATACATTTCGAGAATTGACAACTAAAATTATCATAGGTTCAATTGCTATTTATAAAACTGAGTGGTAAATTCCCCACCCACACACATAAATAATTCAGTATGGGGGCACAGATAGCTTTAAAACTCCTCTGTAACGCGAGGAGCAAATACTTAAGGACGTCAAGCATTTCATATTAAAAGTTTGGGCAAAATATAGCTTTTAAGAAATCTTTTGAGTTTTTTCCTTTTATTATGAAATTCTACTTCAATAGACCTTTCTGCCCAGTAGTTCAACCACTCGGCTGGTGTCATGAGCAAATGGTGTTGGTATGAGTGGTGACTTCCTGTGTGCAGCCTGCACTGTAATTGAAGAACCCCAACGCTCCGCTAATTATAATGTTCTGTAGCCTCGTCTGGTTTTAACACACTCGTCAGTTTTTTCCTTCTTTAGTAGCAAAACTGCACACTGGATTATTTCCTAATGCATGACACTAAACCCATTAGCCATGAATCCTTTAATGACAACGATCATTAGAGAAAATATAGTGACTCAAAATAAGAAAGAACTTGACAGCTTTGAAAACAGATGTGTGTAGAACCACTTTCATTTGTTTCAAGAGTAAATCTGAAGGACATACACAGAAGAGACATGCAACACATTGTCAGAACACAAAGACCTGAATAACAGCCAATGTCTTTACCAAAAAGAAAAGAAATACAACTCAACGGTAACTATCTGCACAATGTTTTGCATGTTATTGCACAGACATGCTATCCAAAGCACATTATACAATAGTTAAGCATTTATTTTTTTAGTATAAATATTAAATCTCTAGGATTATTCTTCTCGATTACATTACAGATGATGGGAAAGGAACTCCGGAAAGCATGGAGCGTGCTCACGTCTCGCGTTGGCACACTTCCTGCTGAGCCACTTAGCTCCAGAGAAACACTTAAATTCAATGATTTGTCATATGATCCTATACGAGTAAATAACAACAGATGCTACCCTCCATTTCAAGCCAGAACATCCGGTTTCATAACATTAGTTTGAAGTCTCTTCTTTAAGTCAAATATCTCTTTAACAAGTCATTAATGATTCCCTCTACCCAAATAACACACAACTCATAAAGTGACAGAATTACAGGCTGCAACAAGCTTATCAATTCAAATGAATAACAAGATATGACTGACAGGAAAGAACTCATGATGACACATTAGCTGGTTGGGTTTCAGGTGACTGACTTGCAACAAAGAAACATATTTGGATAACGTATCACACTAATGTGTGGGTTTACAAGGCCATATATTTAGATTTGGGAGTTCTTCCAGAGAATTCAAAGTGCTCTATGAATGAAGGCCAAAATATTTTTTCTTTCTATTTTGATTACGCACTTGCATAATAAAGATGAGAAAGAAAGAAAGGGACACGGGGTGAATCGATCATCATCATTCATCTTAGGGGAGACAAGCAGCTTTATCGTTTATGGTGATTTTACAGCCGTTTAGAGGCATTGCTCAACTTGCAATGCACTCGCGACATACTGGATTTATTTATGGCATAAAGAGAAAAAAGGGGAGATAGCTCCTTCCCCTGCTGCGGTGATTCCTTTCTGACCTGTCACCGTCATTAGGGTTTCAAACAGGTAGTGACTAGTGTCATGTGTTTCTAAGACAGAAGTTAATCAAAGAAATTAGCCAAGACCTGAGTCATTACCCACGCTAGCTTTCTGCACTAACAGGACAGCTGACAGAGCGTTGTAATTCTTATTGCCTTGGTCTTTCCCGTTGCTCTTTTTAACGGGTTTACCTAATAGTCCAAACCCGCCAGAAAATCCCCTACTGACAATCATGACATGGTGACAGTGTGGACAAAGAGTTAAAACACGTTAGCATGGTTCATCTGCCGAGAACTAGCTTTAATGGCGGGACAGAGTTCGTGTTGCTGTGGCTTTCATTCCCAGTTCTCCCAGTCTTCATCCACCTAGTAGAAAAAAGAAAGGAAACCGGGTTAGCAGGGCCGTGGGAAGTAGGGGTGCTGAGGGTGCTGCAGCACCCCCTGGTGGAGGACAGGGGATCTGCACTTCAACAAGATATAATAATAAAAAAAACGAATTTTCAGCCTTGATGTAACAACATTCATAATTAAGTAAATGTAACACCCTTTTCACCCCGGTTACACTTTCCATTTGCCCTGTACGATGGGCGCTGTAGTGATGAAAGTGGGGGATGTTGGCTTAGCAGGCGCCCGCAGCTCACAGCCAAAGTGAGAGAGATAGAGAGAGGGGATACCATGGGGTACCGGCGGGGATTGTTGTTAGCTTCTGCTGCGCTAACGGATATAAGAAGCTGTTTCTACAATAATGTGGAGGGAGAGCTCTGTCCTGTCAGACTGAGAGGCTCAGTGAGGTAAAGGACTGAGGGTTTGGATAGTTCACTTTAGTCTAAGTTATCTCAGTGAGTCTCAAACGTTTTGATCACAATTTATGTAAACAAATATTTCCAAGGCACACCTTTATAATTATTAGGATAAATAAAAACAGGTTTGAAATCATTCCAATGTATACTATAGGACAGTAAACCAAAAATATCGTTTAAAACTGGAGAGATTTAAAAATATGCATAAATAAATAAATGTTAACTGGTAAAATAAGATATGAATGAACAACACAAATAAAATAAGTTACATTTATTTGTTATTGGCTATGCTAGGTTATTGGAAATGTTCACATACTTATTTGATTAATAAAATGCAAACCGATCTTTTTCATATGGGTGTTTTAGAGTAGTATCCCCTAGATCAGTCTCTAATTGGGCGCTCAAAGTGCACCAGATTGAAGCATTTTACTTTAAAATGTTAAAAAAATCTTCTCGGGGGGGCACCCCCGGACCCCCCTAGAGGATGTGAAGTCCACCCCCCCAATTAAAACATGTTATAAAACTAAATACATTTGAAGCCTTGTTATATAAGCTGTCCAGCATGTCAATATGTTTCTCTTTTTGTAGTGTATTGGTCTTTTGTAGAGGTTTTTCATTGCCAGCTAAAATCTTGCCTAGGGCAGCACATTGGTCAGAACCAGCCCTGGTGTCATCCCCACAGCACCCCCCATTTGAAACATGTTCCCACGGCTATGCGGGTTAGTAAAACATTCCCATTGTGTTTATATTTTCATTAATTTAAAGAGGCCCTATTATGCTTTTTGGGGCTTCCCCTTTCCTGTTGTGTGTTATATAGGTTTTTGTGCAGTAAATTGTCTGCAAAGGCTAAAATCTCAGAGTTCCCTCTAGAGGGGGTTTCTCTCCCACCAACCCCCTTCCTGCCTGAAACACCTCCATTGGAATCCCTTGTTTACTTCTGTAACATAACTATTTAACACTAACGCTCACTCACAATGTGCATGATAGGCTAATTGGAAGGACATTTCCTACAGATCTCTAAGCGGTTGACCAATCATGACAAAGCTGGCCAGCTAACAAATCAGAGCAGACTGGGCTCTGGTTTCCGACAGAGGGTGAAAAGAGGTGCTGCAGCACAGGCAGTCTGAGATAAATATGACCTTTTTGAACATTAAAATAAGTAAACATGTGACAGTAGAGACACAACATACAAATATTAACCTGAAAATGAGCATAATATGTCCTCTTTAACATTATGGTGGATGTCATAACACTAACCTCTCCAGAAGCTTCTATTTTAGAGAGCGCCATTTGCACTTCTTCTTCAGTCATGTCCAGGTCGAAGTCTTTCTCCCAGTCCTCACTCACGTCCGTGCTGGACCCTGGAGACAAAACATTTCAGTGACCTTCTAATCCAATTTAGTGGAAAACTTATAACCACATCACTAAACTTAATCCCTTTTTGGTGTCTACTCCCAAACTGGAACAGTATGAATCTCTCTGCTAACAGAAAAACATCCTCATGTCATCATACCTTTCTTGCCGTTGTTAGAGGGCGTAGATTTCCCACTGTCAGAGTTGAGCTCGAAGACTCTCAGGTCCTGTGGCCCTTCTTCCTTTGCTGCTTCTGGTTTAGGGGGGGGGGCAGGAGCCGGGACTGACGCCTCATCAACACGGACCTCTGGCTGAGTAACAGCCTCCACTGGAGCCTCAGGAGGTAAGTCACTCTTTCCGGGCCTCTGCTCTTCTTGTGTCTTGTCCGTAGCGTCTTCTAAGCTAGCTTCTGTTAGTTTCTCTGACAGCTCCGCGGCAACGGGCTCTGGCCGCACCTCCACCTGGGTCGGCAGGCTGACGCTGTCGCTGCTGACCGAGAGGGTGGTGTCACGCTCCTCGCTGGGAGACATAACGGGGCTCAGCAAAAATGATCCTGTGGGAGGTGTGGAGGTGGCGGGCAGATGAGTGAAGCTGTGGTCCAGAGGTGGGGTGAAGTCGAGATGAGATGATGATGTGGCGCCGAGGAAGTCGTCTGATGGGAGCAACAGAGAGGTAGTGTAAGTAAGAGGTTTTAAAGCTAATCTGTTAAGTAACAATGTAACACTGTAGATAGCCTACCCTCTTCCTCCTCCTCCCAGCCCAGGCTCTCTGTGTGTGTGCTCTGCTCCGCCCTCTGCTTCAAGGCCACTCTCCTTGCCTCCTCCTAGAAAACACAGTCACAGGAAAAGTTTAATACATGCGATAAGACAAGAAATCTACTTTTTAGCAGCCATTTTAATGCGTTAAAAAACAAGTGAAATGCAGCTTAAATGTTGTGCCACCTTTATGTCAGTTACAACAACAAAACAAAGTTTCCATTATTCTCCTTGTGAGCGCTTTGTTGTTGCATTTTTCATTTATACATAATTTAAACAAAAATCTGCTGTCTGTAAACATTGATTGTAATACTTATTGTTTCTACAAACACCTTCTCTATATTATTCAAATGTAATCCTTGTCAAGACCAAATCCGTATTGTGTTTAGTTAAAGTGCTCTAACAAAACAAGTCAGATTGAGTCATTGATAGTGACTGGCGGCGAAGAGCATTTTTCAGCCAGCAGGTGGCACTAAAGACAATAGACGATTGTTGTACTGATGGGAAAGACATCTTGAGGAAAGTCAGCAGTTTGGAACACACTTTATAAATTGCATGATTACCTGGTCCAACTGGAAGACTCTGTAGAAATACCTCTGCCAGAATTCTGAATGGGCTACAGCCGCTGGCACCTGTGAATGAAATAAAAACAAATGTTATCTTGTTAAACAACTCATTCTTAATTTTAGTTTGTCTAAAAGCACTTATTGCAAGTCACTTTGCATATAAGCATCTGCCAAATTATGGTAATGCATTACTTTAAAATAGAAAAGCAGGCTGTAGTAGAAAAGGTGTTGACAAAAGCATTGGTACAAACCATTTTGGTGTAAAGCGCTCGTATTGAGGGACTGCTGACCAGATGCTCGGAGATCTCTCCTTTCTTATCCTCCAAACTGAAGCTGCACAGCCAGTTGTCAAACTGCTCTGGGGGACCTGGACAAAAATAACTTCTCATTAAAATACCCTCAAAAGAAAGCCTTCCTTATTAGACCCATCTAACAATCAGCAACGTTTTAATTGAATTGTGGTCCTCCACACAAATCAAAGACAGCCAGCACAGTAATACTTCATCTAATATGTTAGCCTTCAACTGTTGGCTGCTTAAAGAATGGTGTAAAAGTTAGGACTGAAGGTTGTAAGGGGGAGGTTTAAAGGTGGATAACATATTATGATATGAAACAGTGACAATTATGGGTCAGAGCAGCAAAAGGAAGTAGAGAATAGGTTTTTATATTCTTAAGGAACAGCGTACAATTCAAATATACTGTTTACAGTCAGAATCAGGAAAAATAAACACTTCACTTCAAACAGAATATAAATAACAACAGTCTAAAATTCTGATGGGGCCTTGCACTACTTTTCTGTCTTACCATCAGGTTCATTGCAGTATGTAGCGGGGTCAGCTTGCAAACTGTAGAGACGCGCCTGCAGGAAAAACAAATGCTTAGCTGTGCTTGTTTTGTTTCTACATGCACATCGTGTGCTCACCTTCACAGTCCTGCAGCCTCTTGTGACAACACAAAAGAAAACTAAATATGTCCTGAAGGAACATGTCTTTCCGTATTTTCAAGGAGATTAACCAGAAAGATATATTTTCCCATCAGTTGCTAGCTCACAAGAACACATTCACATGCTTAGCTCTGTCGTTATATTGTTCTGTATCTGTGACATAGGTGACTAACATAGATTTCTCACCTTACAACTGTCGTAGACCTCTGTAGTTCCAGATGGAGTTGCCATCAATGTGATTACATCACAATCAATGGTTTTATCCGGTGGTGGAGCAAGCGTGTCTGTTATCACCCCTAAGAAACTAGAGAGGCTCTTCTTCACCTTTTCTGAAGTCTCAGAGGAACCTTCCACCTGAAATCAATAGACTCGGTTAGATTTGATAGCAACAAATACCCCTTTCAGACAGGAGAGATACATATGAAGTGGGCATACTCAAAACACATACAAAGTCATTTTAACTGACTGTAACAAGGCCGTTTACCTGACTGAGACATTCAAATGTATGCACAAGGTGAAGACTGCAACTTACCGCAAGCTTGTTTCGGACAGCAGTGGCTGTAGCCACAAATGAGCAGGTTGTGTCATGTTGCACCACAGTGGAGAACTCAGTCAGGTCTCGCTTAATGAATTCTAAAGCCTCAGTTGACTGCAAAGAAGAGAATCAAATGCTACACAACCAGATTGAACAGTAGCATCACCATGTGTGTATGTAAATAAAACAACATCATAAGAGGCTACTGACATCTACAATACAAATAAAATATTAACACTTTAAGAGAAGCAGTTACATCTACCTATATCAATTGGCCTTATTTACCTCTAATATATCTGATCGACCAGGCAACCTACTTTTTCTCAAGTTTCTTTCAACAAGAGATTAACTATCTTAAATGCATGCTAACATACAGCTGTGAGCCTTTACCTTATCAATGCTGCATAACCAGTTTTAAGTGACAGATGTAAAGGCTCAAAAACTATGCCCCCACTGGATGAGCAACAACAGAAGTTTGACACAAATCAATAATCAGTATTAATGGTAACTGGGAATCGATATATATGACTCTGACCTTGCATGTCATCTATGTGAATGCTGTGTTTTCCATGTGGTTTTATGCATCTACTGAAACAATTAATGAAATGTAAACATCAAAGTTGGTGTAGGGATTGGTTTTATTACTCAGATCAACATCAGAGAAAACATTGTATGTGCTGAGCAAATAATAACAATAGGCTGCGACGAGCAGTACTAATTTCCGTAATGTGGATTATTACCTTTTCTTTTACGGCCTGGAAGCTCTGCTGAAGCCAGCCTCCCCACCAGCCTTCTCTGTAAACACACATACGTGTAAAATATTAGCTTATTGTCAGTCATGACAGCAAAGAAAACATTGCCTTATTCATAACACCACCACCGCCCGTTGTACATTCAACAGACTAAAACAACGGTTTGTTAATATTGCGACACTTCGAACTCATTAACTGTCAGCTGTTGACTTTCTCGAACTAGCTTTAGCTAACGTACAAATACAGAGCCTAGGAAGCTAAACGAGTAAGCTAACGAGAGCAGCTATCAGACCCATGTGAGCTAATTTATGAAAATAAGCAGCACGTGCGGCTTTTAAGACTAAAGATAAAGGCAAGGTGTACAAATTAAAGACATACACAGTCCATAGAGTGTTACTGCGTGATTGTAGCTGCTTGACAACCGTAGCTAATGAGGCTATGCTAACGCTAGCCAGGCTATGTTTTGGTAAACAAATGCACTTCCTGAACTGGTTTCGTGATATGCACCGTACATCGTTTAAACAAAGTACCTTTACCACATCTTATTAAACACACAACATTATACGGAACCCAATATCTACACAATGTCGGTTCTTTGCTTTCTGCTATATCATATTTAAAAACAAAAAGTAATTCGCGAGTTCACTCTCACCCTTCAGCCATCTTCAGATGATGACATCATCAGTATTTACTGAACCCTAACCCCAGCTGCATGGCGTTGAAAAACAAACACGTGATGCAGTATGTGTCTTCCTTCCTGTGTAATACAGGTAACCACATTCAACTATAACAAAGTTTAATCACTATTTTAAATGGTGTATTTTACAGTTTATAACCACCTAATGTTTTACAGCCTTTTATTTATCTAGATTATATGGTGGCTGCAGAGGACCAAATTGGACGGCTACGCTACAGAATAGGCAAGTTCGTTTATGTAATGTTAGCATACAACAAGGTAACTCAAAGTGCTTTACCTTAAACATAAAAATATTCTACCAAAGTGCAAAAGATAAACAACAAAGGGACATTGAAGTAAAATGCAAAATAGTAATTAAAAAGCCAAGAGAACAGAACATTTAAACAAGCTCAAATAGAATAAAACATGTATTAAAATACAAGATTAGCGGTTGCAGTATAAGACAATAATACTATATTGATGTTGAGCAATAAAGCTGCACGTAGAAAAGCATTTCAGTTAATAGAACTGCCAGTTGTAGCAGTTTTCTGAGAAGTTATTTTGTGTGTGTTGTAAAGCTTTAGTGGCAAAGGATAAAAGCACTCTGGGGTACATGGGCTTACTTAAAGAATGAAAACACTGTCATTTGTTCTCAATTGTTTCAATGTATATTTAGAAGCAAGTGGTAACCAATCTTTTTTAGTGCCTTCATACAGGTTTTAAGGTCAGAGCTTTTGTACCTTTGTATATTGCTGGCAGACCCAACAGAAACATATTTGTCCATATGCCTTGCAGTCTAAATGAAAAGAGAACAGTGTGAAAATTAAAGTAAATGCATTGCGATGAAAAACAATGAACTCTGGCTCCATAGGGCAGGCTAACGCTTTGCCCATATGCAAGTTGTTTTCTTCTAAATAAACCTCATTTAACCAATGAGCTGCGTATGAAATCAAACAAATAAATCCAGACTACAGCTCTCCTTCCTGAGCCATTAAGTTGGCTAATCAGTATTTAGCAATTCCAACCTGAATCTCCTCATCAATCACCTGCTCTGAGTGCATCTGTGGGTGTGCATGTGAGCCTATGTGCATGTCGCTTTGCTTATGGGTGTTGACCTCCAGCAGCTGTGCTTTCCCCTCATCAGTATTCTGGGTGTAAAGGGGGTTGTAAGCTTTACAGAGCACAAAATGAAAAAGAACAGGCAACAAGCCCCTGGAAGTGGGTTCTCCCTTAATTGAAGTTCCCCCTTATCCAGACGCTGCACAATGTGTGCGTATGTCCCTCAATATGTCTGCTCTGTCCTGCACCTCAATCCACTTAATTGGGTCTTTCAGTTTCCTAATTAACTCTGTCAATGCAAGTTGAGCTGAGCCAAGTTGGGACAAGCACTCCTCTATTGATCAGTATCTGAAGCAGTTAACTTATCCATCTGTCTACATGGCCCTCGGCTTTGCCGTTGCATTAGATTTAATGCACAAAGGGGTAAATGTGTGGTATCATCACCTCATCCCTTGTGTTGTTTAAAACGTTGTGTCTTTGAGTTAAGTTCCTTGTTCTGCTGATAAGCAACTAAGTACATTCAATTTGTTTTAAATAATCCAGGCTTTGGATTTCTATCTGTAGATGCAGTGGTTTTTAAAGGAAATATTGTCCTATTGTTGGTTATAAACTGTTACTCCCCTGTGGAAAAATGTAATTTCCACATGAAATGAAAAAAAAGTGCTGTGGTAAACCGTAACTTGCTTTATTTACCTACAATTTATTTACGCTTTGGTAGTGTATATAGTACACCAGTGCATAGTACACTACCAAAGTAGTAGTTTCAAGTATGTTCTCTTCCATATTAAACTACTATATACTTCTACTTCACTTTTTTAAATGTGGATAATGTACTTTTTTATTTATTCCTTCTTCATTTTTTACCACAAAGACCTATGTGCGGGAAAGTAAGGAAGAGGATTAAGGCCACATGTAAATTCTGACCTTAATCTCAGAACTCACTTTTTTTAAACTTTTGGTCAGATCTCATCTTTTATTCATGTGGCCCTTGTCCTATTAAGTACTTATAGAATATATTGTATAGAAATTATATTTGTGGAATGTTTTTAAACCAGTTGAAACTGGACAACAGCACAATATTTTAAGGTCTCAATTATGGACAGAGATGTAGATTCAACTTCCCAAAACGTAATACATTCAAACTCTTACCAGGCCAACTACCAGAAAAAGTAGTGGATCTGTGGAGATAATATGGCACAATAAAATGGCAGTATTTACTTTTAATACTTTAAATACCCTTTGCTGATCATACCTCTGTATTTTTACATAAGCAGGAGTTTGAATGCACGACTATTCATGTTATCTTTTATTGCAGTACTGCTGCTTTTACTTGACGCTATGATGATTATGACTTAAACCAGAGCTGCCACTGCTGGTTAGCGTATGCTAAAGAGCACCATGATGACAGCAGAGGCTGACCATAATGGCACACAGAGGACCTGTCCATATTGTATGATTTAAGAAGCATATCCATTACACATCACACCCACTCCCACACTCACACACACATGCTCCAGACCACTGATACCACACCGTGGGTTAACACCATCTGGTGCTGATCAGGAAACACCAGCTTTGCACAAGTCAGTGTCTCTAATTATCTACCTCCAGCAAAGGGAGGCCGATCCCCGCTAATCTCCACAATGTGTTCTGCTTCCCATTCCCACCTGTGCCCGAGTGAAGGGGGGCCGTGTGGGAGGACCCGGGGTCTCTGTGTCAAGGGACCAGGGACCAGGTGACGCTGCAGCGCCAGTCCCCACGACAGAAGCTCCGCCGCTTGGTTTGGCTGGCAGCTGCCTCCCCCCACTGAGACATCCCACAGCTGACAATCCCAAGTACTGACAGGGGCTCTTTCAGTGTCAATGGCCTCATATATTAGAGCTAACCGCCTTTGTGGCGAGAGAGGGTGTCAGGCCTTTTGGCCCGACAGCGCTTGTTACCATGATGAAATGTAGATTGAATGGAGGGGGTCTGTGTCTCAGGCACGAGAGCTTGGACTCCCCCGGCCTTTTGTGTCCCACGCATGGCTATTGTTCGGACCCATTCAGGGCTCTCAGGAGGAGGAGGTGGGGTAAAGAGGGAGGTGGGTGAGAATGAGTTACATCTCTTCATTTCTCCCCTGATCCCCGGCTCATCTGTCAGCCGTGGGAGGATAAGCATGTATTTTACACGCTTGATTTGTTGCTAAGTGAGGGCCAGCCATTGTCAGGTTGTTTGACTAAATCATGTTCATGGCAATCAGTGTGTGTTATGTTTGTGCTTAGCGGATTAATCATTGTTATGAATCAGCTAAATACTTGATTTTAAACACAATAACATTTGTGTTGTGAAAGTATGTGGATATATTTTATCAACAGCTTAAAGAAATAAACTCTGAGCATATATATACACTTCTTTTTAAAGGCTGACCGCATTATGTCCCCTGCTTAAAGTTTGCCCTTTGTGTGCCTGTATCCATGTTCTTATGAGACAGAGACAAATCGTTGGCCAGAGCTAAGTACATGGCTCTGTCCCTCGCCCGCGTCAAACAAAAGTGACGCGCCTTCCTGGCGCCTGTGTCGTCCTTTCATCTCTTACTCCCTGTTGAGGTGAAGATGGATGGTCCCCTGGCTCCAGAACACCACATTCAGCCTCTGTGCTGGCACATTGTCTCATCCTTCTGTCCCTCTTTAGCTCTTTAGAGGTTAGGCTGTCCAAGGCTGGTTAGCAACCAATGACAGCCCTTCCTTGATATCCATTTTTACATTGCCCTTCTGTCCCCTTAACACAAATCAAACCCCTTCTGTTTAGTTTAAGAAGATGTGGCTCTATTGTTTTCATACAGCTGCTGTGTTTTTTTAGTATATGTCTAGAACCCTTTAAGACTTAAGAAAGAAATAGTCCCTGGTGGATATTGCTTCTTTTTTACACGTATGACTATAAAAACAACTGCAGTCAGGGAAAAATAAACATAGATCACAGTATATCATAGAAAATAAGTAGGCAAACAAGAGTTCTTATTATAACAAAACTTTAATTTAGGAAAATAGAAATCCTGCAATACAATAATACACACCGGTTCCATCTCTGACAATGTCTCATCACCACAGATATCAGATAAATTAAAGTTTTTGCCATCGGTAAAAAACCTGCGTGTACATAGAATATTTCTGTATAAACAATGCAGAAGTGTAATTTGATAGAAAAAAGCAGCAGTTGGCATGGCAGAAGATATATACAGTATTTACAAGCTCTGGCACCAGCAATCATTTTAGGAGTTCATTTAACAATCTCCTCTGTGCTGCTTTAGTCATTGCGATGATCCCAGCAACAGAGGTCGTTTTTTTAAGAGTCTAGCTCACTTGCTCAGAGACAGGCTGTGTAACGTGGAGGTGGGTAAAGGCTGGCAGAGTGAGCAGGGGCAGGGCATGCCGGGGAAGTGCCTGTAGCACCCGGCCAGGTGGAGGGGGTCCTTCATAAGGCTCTGCACCGGTGCATGGAAACCCAGGAAGCCTGCTGATGGAGGCGAGTGCAGGGCCGTGGCGTGAGAAGAGTGATGCTGCAGAGCTGAAGGGGCGCTGGCCGCCAGAGAGTGCAGAGAGTGGGCCAGATGATGCAGAGGGTGGTGGGCAGTTGGGGCCGCAGGGGTGATAGCAGGGTGGGCAGCGGTGCGGCTCTGAGCGGCAGCACTTCCTCCGTAAACATCCCCCACCAACTTCTTCATCTCGTCCAAGGAGCCGGACAGCATGAGGATGTAGTTGCGAGCTAACATCAAGGTGGAGATCTTGGACAGCTTGCGGACTGAAGGCCCGTGAGCGTAGGGCATGACCTCTCTCAGGCTGTCCATGGCCGTGTTCAGATCGTGCATCCTCTTGCGCTCCCGGCTGTTCACTTTCAGTCTCAGATCTTGGGTGTCGATTTTGCTGAGATCGGTCCCGGCCTGGGTCTGTCCATCCACCGTCCTGTCCTGGCCGGCCTCGCTGTCCTCTCTGTTCTCTTGGCAGTATGACTGGAACATTTTGTTGGAGAAAAAGCTCCCAGCGTGGTCATCCACCACCAGGTCGGGGGAGGAGGAGCGGCTGCAGTTGGAGCCACAGTCAGAACCCATTGCGATTTAATGCGTTTAAAGTGTTGCACAAATCAAAAAAGTGGTGCAAAAACAGTACGCTGAATACTTGGAGCGTGAGTTTAAATTCTACAGATGCTTCCTTCGCTTTAAGCGCTTCCAGTTGCCTGTGTTTCTCTCAGAGTTTGTGCCGTTGAGTCTGTTGATCAGTCTGTCCCCAGTAGTGAGTCTGTCTAAACTGTCACCCTGTGGGCCCACTGGGGTGTATTTATACCACCAGCATAACAAAGGAACAATAAAGCTGCATAATGAGACACTTAGAGCCACAGCCAATTGCAGAAGGGACACACTTTCACCCCCCCCTCTCACCCCTCCTTCCTGCAGCCCCCACTTCACCTTCCCACACCCATGTTTTAACACCCCCAGCCCTCATGAACCCCCTAAACATTAACCTAAACAGGGGTATGTTCACATGTTGTGTTAAGCTGCACAGAGAGAAGTTAACTAAGACTATGCTGAAACGTGTGTACAAGTTTACTGTTCTTAATTCACTGGTTCATTTAGAGGGTTTGGGCTATTTTGCTTCCTTAACATGTTCTCTTTCAGGCGAGTGGAAAGAAAATATAAAAGTACACTTTTAAGTGTTCATTTTACTAACCCTGCCTATTCGCGTCTGTAGATGTCCTCTAATTTAAGCAGAAGTCTCATAAGGTATTAGATAATGCATCACTTCCACATAACCAAAACGTTAAATACAACTTTTTAAACAAATAAAGATTGTCTTTGTAAGAAATCAATTAGGGTAGTTTAATGATGATACTGTATCTGTAAGTTATTTAGTCTTTACCCTTGTCACGTAGCAGTAGTGTCCTGCAAAATCCATGGAATTCTATAATACATTTAATCAAAGGCCGATTTCTTGAAAGTACCAAATTTAAGTTTTTTGGAAAACATGGATCTTTTTAATGACTTGTTTTGACAGTATTTTCTGATTCATGGAGTGATACGAACAGACATCGGATATTTCTTCTGTAAAAACCATTGACTCTCAACACAATGAACCTGAAATGTAAACCTAACTTCATCCCATTTCCTGTGTCCCTAAACATGTATACTAATAAGCATCTCAGAAAACTTTTTATACGAAAAAGAATTGTGCTGAAGTAACTCTGGAAATGTCATGTTGTAGTAGTGTCCTGCAGAATGCATGGAATTCTTCAATACATTTAATCAAAGGCAGATTTCTCAAAAGTACCACATTTCTGGTTTTGGAAAACTGGAATCCATAATATTTGTAATGAGTTGTTTTGACAAGGAGTGATATGAAGAGATATCGGAAATGTCCTCTGTAAAACAATATGTCAACACAATGAACCTGACATTTAAAAAAAAACCTAACTTCACCCAATTTCACATATGTGCCCCTAAAAAGAGTAAATGAATAAGCACATATTCAGGAAGATGAAGCCTCATTTGCAAACGTTTACGTAACATTTCAGAAAACTTTTTACAAAAAAGAATTGTCATGTTATCAACAGTTTATAGCTATCAACTCTTGAAATGTCGTGGTGATTACCCTATTCACCTGGTTTGTTTCCTTTTAGAGATAGTGGTTACAGTGCATGTGTGAACTTAAAGTTTGATCAAAAGCTACATTTAGCAAGTAGGCAGATTATTTATTTTGTATTGCAATACTGCAGAGAAGCTTCATATTATTTATCCTGTTCCCCCCTAAGTTGCTTACAGTAACTCACCATATTCGGAGTTACCAAAAGTGAGAGTGTAAACCAGAGGTCTGCTTAAGGGGGGGAAAAAGCCCACGTTTATTGCCCTATTCCATAATACCAGATATATGATGCCTTCGAGGCCTTATTTACATATGGTATCCATGAGACACTTCGGAGAAAGGTATGAAGCACCATATGAGGTGCTTCAACATGTAAAGAGCAGTGTTAATGGCAGACTAGGTACAATTCAACCAGGAGCCCAAGACAAAAGAGGTCAGATAAATTTGACTTGGCTCCCCAAACAGTCTGTGAAATCACATCACTATCACTGGAAGGGGGTCCTTCGGATGGGGAGGAGGTAGTTAAAAAGATACTAAAGAGTGGGCGCGCTATTGTCTTCCCCTAATTCAACCGTAAAGCTACTAGCACTTTCTCAGGTTTTGTGTTTTCTTCCTCTTTATATTAAACAGCGGCTGTCAGGAACACCAGACAAACTTATCTCAAATAGAGAAGTTTCCATTCATGACATCTAAATTCCTGCCGTGATTAATGTCGTGCATGACTCTGTTGATCTAATCCTGGGGCTGGATCGAGCTGACTTTTCAAAAGCTCTCTCTCTGCGGTGGATTTCTCCACTCGGCTCTGGAATTTCCTGCCGCCTTCTGCCAAGCAAAGCCACAGTGAGGCAGCGCTAGGGTCAGAAGTTTGGGAATACAATAATATTCATGTGCTACACTATTCGTGGGAGCAAGAGAGGATTGGAAAAACATTCAACCTTGGATGCAGAATTGGTTATGGCCTGGAGCATAATAATGGCAAGGCGATCAACATTCAAGACAACTTTCTACAGGCGTCATAAAGAATGTGCTGTGTTTCCATAATCTTTCCTTGGTGCTGGTTTATATTTACCCAACAGTATGATGTTCTTCTCCAGTCGTGGCTGCTTAGTGCAGCTTCGTGATAGTTCTAAAAAACAGGGATACTATTGACTTGCATTGAAAAATATGAAGGAGCATACCCACTTTTCAGTAGAGAGAACATTCTGTAATTTACTATACTTTTTACGAAAAACAAATGATACTTATTCCAATTCCAGTTCGATCACAACACATCCATCCATAGGCAACATTTCCATTTGTTCTCAACAAAATTATGTCATCTGAACAGGAATGCAGATGACAAAATTCGCTCAAAGACCAATTCCTCATCCAGAATGCCTTATGAAATGTCTTGTTTTTGTCTTGTAGCACTCATTCATTGATTTTTTTGTTATTGTTTAGAAAAACACAAGTAAACAATAAGTGCCCAGTTTTCAGTTGTCTGTCCAACCAAACCCATGCAGAAAATAGCATGCTCACACAGAAAAAATAATGATAATTTAAAATATATCTATTAATTAAATACAAATAGATTTCTTCAAAGGATTTTTTTAAATATATATATATATATAATAAATAAAATAACATGTGAAAAACTCTGCTTCAAGTTGTTTGTATTCTGTCATGGGTTTTTATTTTGTACATGTACTTTTCAGAGGCCTACTACAGGCTGATGATGTCATATAGACAATCAGTCAGGAACAACAACAGATTATATTTTTCCTTTAAATCCTTTGCCACATGGAATAAATAGCAGCCTTTTTTATTGTGTAAAACAGCTCCATATTTCTTTACCTGTGTGTTTGAATCGTCATGGACTTGCATTGAAGCTCACGCTTCACCTTGCTATGTGTGCATTCTCAAAGTGTGACAATCTTTTTGACCCGCAGAAAGTTAGGATTGGGAATCAAGAGGGCCCTCAGGACCCCCCACCACCGCTCCATGAGGGGGCCCAGCAGGGTGTTTTGGCTCAGCTAACATTCAGTGATATTATAATTGGAGAACCTCGATAGCCAACATGGGCCATTTATAAGGAGCATATGGATTTCCCCATCGTTAGGCTCCGGGCCAACATGGCTGCTGGACTCTCCTCTTCTAATTGGGTCAGGTCCTAATTAACTGCCTTGGACACAATGCTCCAGTTTTCATTCTTGTCTGGTCTTTCGGAGCTTTTAATTGCTGGTTCTGTGCCATTGTGTTCTCCGTTATCCAAAGAGAAGAAAAGCGATCAATAATGTTTCCACAGTGGTAGAAGTAAATTATATATAAATGCAGGGGAAATGTGTCAAGACGGCTCATTAACTGTGCATGAAGTTAGATTAGTGAGAGTGGCATATTAATAAAGTAAAATCACTAGGAACACATATAGGGACCTTTGCTAGGGGCTCTAAATGAATAAAAGGGGTGTAATCACTCCTTCTCTTACTCCATCACTATATGCATGAACCAGATAAATCCCATTCTCCTGCTCTTTCGTATTCTTATTCATGTGTTTACAGAGGCAACGGGCCACACAGAGAGACGCAAGGATCTCCAAGCTTTGCATCTTACAATTGAAAGCGTAGCCACCCTCCATGTTTCAACATAATCCTTCAATTTTTAACCCTGCATCAGAGTGTTTGACTTTCTTCTCTGGACGCCACCTTTCAGGACCCTTCATCCAATTCAAGAGCTCTTTTTTTTAGGCTTTAGAGACCCCCTTTCTGCTGCCCCACTGGGTACACTCCAATGAAAGTGCTCAGGTGACCAGAAAATGAGGGCATTATCACAGGCATATGCTTGTAGCGACAGAGGATCAGGCCAGCTTAGGGCCTATCATGGCTCAATAAAGCGCTGAGCTGAAGAGCAAACCTGCGCCGTGTACCGTTAGGCTTCCTTCTTTCTCAGCTGGTCATTGTTTAACAGGATCAGTGGCGAGATCTTCTGTACACCCACACTGAGCTTTAATCTGGGCATGTGGTGGGGAGCAGACCCCATAGAGGACGCACAGCAGCCTTTGTTTACCACAATTTTTCTCTTTTCGCTTGATATCGAGGCTCTGAGATGGAAATCATATTAGCAGGGGAAGTGATCAGATATGTGGATATGGTTTGCTGCATCTATGGATCTATATGTTTCCCTCTGAGTACCGGTGTCTGGACAGGGAGATATAAAATTGTTCCACAAAGTGTCTGTACGGGCCGACAAGTGTTTCTGAGAACAAGGAGTGCTGCCCTTTGTTATCTCTCACCGCTGGGACAAACTGCTCAGTGATTTATTCATTTACACCGCCTGAAACAATTGCATTATCTCGGCCGCAACAAAAAGACACAAAGGCGCTATGAAAATCCTCTAGGATGTTTATGAGTCACTAAAGAGTCCAATAACTTTCCCCTTCATCTCTATGCGGCCGCGGAGGGTCGCATGCTGTGGACGGCTGCAGGGCGAGTGGAGTCAGGAGGGGGATACAGGCCCAGGGAGAGGTGCTGATTATGGGTAGGATAAAAGGAGTCCAGGCCTTCTCCTCTGAAGCTGAATGGGGCTCGGTCAGCAGGCTATCCCATACACTGGCCTGCTCCATGCTGCTAGAACTTCATAAATTACCCCACAATTACCCCGGGGGGGACACCGAAGCAGTGAAAGGGGAATGGGCAGAAGCAGTTGCCGAGCAGACCGTCATCACGAGGCATGTGGCACGGGTCCAGATGTTGGCCTTCAGGTGGCCAGGACCCAGATGATGGCAGCCTCCCGAAGACTGTCACTGCTCAATGAGAAAGAGTCACATCTTAAAGCGAGACTACGTGACTTCTCAGTGAAGAAATAACGTGCCCTGAAATAAAAAAAGGTGTTTTTCTGCTACTGCCTTATTTAGTTTTTTGTGGCTAATGTTAGCTTGCTTTTACTCACTACAAGAAATAGGGCCAAACAAATTCCCGTGGTGATTCCTTAAATAAAGACAATTCACATTTTCTGAAACGTTATGTTAAAATATGCAAATTAGGAATTGTCTTCAACCTAATGTGTTCTCATTTGCATATATCCATAAAAGAAATCTGAAGAGTCGATAAAGCCAGGTTCAAAATTCTTGTTTATGAATTTGTTGACATAAAACAGTCAAATGTTTTTGTTGAGGGGTATCTCTGTGAATCACTCCTTACATCCCAAAAAGTCAACAGCCATATTAAAAACACATTTTCACCCATGATTTTTGGGATAACATGCTATTCAAATCGAGTGATATATTGACGTTCTTCTGTGAAAATCTTGAGAATATAGATAGGTATAAAACTGGAAGGTTTGGGGTGTGTAAGTGCTACTAAAGGGCAGATATCTGGCTCAGGTAACAGCCTTTATACGATACGATACGATATTACTTTATTTGTCAGATCAAGTCTGAAATTTGACTTGCGTCACGGCAGCTCCATGTCCAACATCAACAGACAAGTATCCAGACACAATACATGAAACACAAACAACAAACATTTAACATAACAGCACAATCAGTGAGAGAAAAGCTGCTCAAAGAGCCTTCAGCGTGCATTTGATCTGGGATTTAGCTCTGTATTTACTGTGAGGATTGACTGATGCCCAAAGGAGTGCTTCAGTCTGACTTTATTGAATCGTGGGACCCTGTATCTCCGATTAGATGGTAGCAGTTCATATTCACTGTTCAGAACATGGTTTGGGTCAGAGATGATGTTGTTGGACAGCCTCACTAGGTTGTTATGATAGGCTGAGTCATAGAGTCTCTGACAGGGTTGACCAGCAATCTTCGAGCAGATTTTTAACAGGTGGAGCAGTTTTGATTTTAAAGCTGCTGACAAACATTTGTACCAGGTAGTATTGCAGTACTGCAGAATAGACATGATCACAGATGTAAAGAACATCTATAAAATTATAGTTATGTATTGTACAATTCTTATATTTTCAAGAAACTACTGTTGGATAGGGTTAAACATTTAACTCAAGTATATCACCATGAAACTCTCCTAGCTGATCACATTTACCTACAAAGTACAAAAGGTTTCTGAAATGTACATGCATATTTAAATATGCAAAACAGGCAATACTTTTGGAGAATTAAGGATACATCTACAGACAAGGATAGACAACATTTAGTAAAGCAGGTGTAGTAATAGGTAGGAGTAATAACGTCACAGTTTCTGGAAAGATACATGGCTGTATAGAAGAAATATGTCATTATAGTTGAGTGGAGACCAATGAATCAAACCATCTGCATGAGTAGATAGCACTAAGTGAGACAATATGTTGGTGTTTTTTTGGGTCAACTGTCCCCTTCAAACTGATGTGATTTGAGTACAATGATATGGATAAGGCTTATAACAATGAGGGGTGTTTATTATTCATACATGAGGATATGAGTCTGTATAGTTATGGTGGATTAGGCAAGGATTTAAAAAGTTACTTTGCAAATCCTAATCAATCAAAAAAACACACGCACAAGCCTACACAGATGCACACACTTAAACAACACACACACAAAGTGTATCTGTTCTGCATTGTGCTGGTCACACTTTTGAACAGTTGGCCGCTCACTGGAGCATGGGGGTGGCTTTGTGTCGGGCGGTCTGCAGACTTCTGCCGCTCAGCCCCCCCGCCCGTCCCGTCTCCTCCAGCCCCTTGTCTCTGTGTTGTGCTGCCTGATAAAACAGGACCTGCTTGCCCAATAATCTCCCTCCCCGATACCCAGGCACGACCGCCTTTCATCAGCACCATTGTTTCAGTCTGTTACCTCCACATGTGCTCCTTCGCCACGGCAACACATGCACCCCCCCCCCTCTTGCCTCGTCTCCATCCCATCTGTGGATAGGCGTGCCATGTGTCTATTCATAAGGGTGCCGCCGGCAACGCCACTGTATGTGGACGGTACATGATGCTGTCCTTTTGTGAGCTGCTCAGTCCTCAGCTACTTACCGCTGACCCCGGGGTCACCGCGCACAATAACCTGAGTGTTGGTGGCCACTGGCAATCCTCATTGGCCCCTGATTGACGAGCTGATCAATGGTCAGTGAGAGTGTGTGTGTGCGCCCACATGTGTTTGCTTTCTATACAGCCACTGCAGGCTCATTGAATTTACCGTGTCTGTTTTTTAAGGAATGGTCTTTGAAGGCATCAGACTAGTTAGTGACACACAATTGACTTCTTTAGCTTTTGGCTTGATGTAGTGAAATGAATAAGTGCAATTTAGCTCAATGGGCACACGCTGCCAATTACCTTGTCTGGTAATTAGAAAAACTGTGAAAGTGGGGTTTAGGAGCTTTTTTGCTGTTATTTCCAGATGTTGTACCCCTGTGTATCTAATGTGGCTGCTGTTTAAGGAACAGTTCATCCTCAAATCAGAAATACATTTACAGATATCGGTTGCATCTAGGAACTATTGTTGACAGTGGCTGAAACACAAATGTGTCAAAAGACATGCAAATGAGGAAACATCTTCACAAACTTGATTATAAATGTGCAGCATTTAGAAAACATTCACCAACTTGACGAAACATGCGCAGCGTTTACTAAAAGAGCTGCATAGACTAAATGCTAGCTAATGTAGCTAACCTAGTCATTTCAAATACGCAGACAAAACACTTTTGTGTTTGCCCCTGTAGGCCACGATCATTTACTTTTGACTGAACTACGCCATCCAAAGACTGAACACAGACCTAGTAAATAAGTAGATGCTCTCTTCTGCGCGGTTCTGTAGAATGTTTAGTTCGATATAAAATAAATAATAAAAAAATTACTCACAACAAGATCTGTAGAATATCTTGAGTTTAAAAGGATCATGATTTTATGCAAAGAGTGCCATCTCTTTCCATTATATTGGAGAAAAGGAAGACATAGTTATGGCTTTTATCTCCCACACTCTACAACTCACACCAAAACAAGCTAGCTCGATTAATAGCTCTACAGGTGAAATGGCAAATATGTCTTTTTTTATTTTAGGGTAAACTGTCCCTTTAAGTGCAAAACCCTTGATTCAGTCATTTTTTTATCTCATTATCTTTTCTGTTCCTTGCTCTTTTGCTCATTTTACCCCCTGGCTGCTTCTTTCTATCACGACACACACACACACACACACACACACACACACACACACACACACACACACACACACACACACACACACACACATATTCACTCTGCGATTCGGGGGCTCAGGTGGGCGATTATGGACGCACATTAAACCTTAATTCACATTTGGCTTGATCGGAATACTGATGAGGGGATCTGCTCCTGTGGCACACTATCATCAACATGCCTGAAACATGCTCAGCGCCTATAGATCTGTGACTGTCCCATAGGAGTGACAGATGAGAGAAAAGAAAAAAAAACACACACAGAGACACACACAGTGACACTCCGACACAATATGAAGCACAAACTCAGAGTGGCCGTGTTGTTCTTCTCTGCTTTGCTTACAAAAAGAGGGCCATGACCCTTTGCTTTATAGACCCCCTGTTGTTTAACTAGAGGAGGGAAGAAGGAGACAGTGTTCATGACCTGTCCCCATCACTGGAGATCGGTGTCACACTGATGTCCCTTGGCAAACATGTTTTATATTCTGGTTCAGATGTCTTTACTGAATCATGTCACGATAGGCTTTGTTCAACAGGGATTTAAAAAAAAGTCTCTCTTTGAAACGAAATGTCTTTGTGTTCTATCCCTCCTCTGCAGCTCAGTAAGGAAACACTGTCAAGAAGGGCACTCTGTAACAAAATTACTATCATTTAGGAAAGAGGGTAACTTGATCTGCTAAATCGGACAACTAAAGTTTGATATTAGCTTTGGCTCGACAATAACATGGAAGGTGTAGTTTGGCAGAAACAAATACACTAAACTGCTTGCAACAACTTCAGTAGGTTATCTTGAGTAATGCGGTCATGAGACATTTTTGTAAAGTTATTCCAAAGTTATTTTTTGCCACTTTTAGCACCACAACCTAGGTGCCATCTATTTATATTATCTTGGGGAGAAGGCAGCCATCTTTAGGGCTTGAATCTCTACAAATTACAACAAACCAATCTAGCTTGGTAAATAGCTATGAAAGGGCTAGGAAAACAAGAGGGCATTGACAAAATGACTGTTATTTTAAAAGAGAGCTACTTGATCTGCTCAATCAGACACCTGAAGTCTGATATTAGCTTAAGCTAGACTTTGGAATACATTTATTTTTCTCCCATGTCCCAAGTTGGAATCACATTAGAAAGGAATGTCCTAAAGAAACCCACTCTCAACCCGTCCGATGTTATAAACTACAGGCCTGTCTCTCTCCTCCCAAACACTGTCTTTAAACAACTCTCCTGTTATCTCCATCAGAACAACCTTCTTGATCCACACCAGTCTGGTTTCAAGGCAGGTCACTCTACAGAAACTGCTCCCCTTGCTGTCTCTGAGGAACTGCTAAAGCAGCCTCCCTCTCCTCTGTCATCATCCTTCTGGACCTTTCTGCTGCATTCGACACGGTGAACCATCAGATCCTCCTTCACACTCTCCAAGAACTTGGAGTTTCAGGCTCTGCACTTTCCCTCCTCACCTCATACCTCAAAGACCGCACCTACAGGGTAACTTGGAGAGGGTCCGAGTCCGACCCTTGTCATTTATCTACAGGGGTCCCTCAGGGTTCTGTCCTCGGTCCCCTCCTCTTCTCTCTATAACAAACTCGGTCGGATATGTCATTAGCCCGCATGGTTTTTCATACCATTGCTACGCTGACGACACTCAATTAATTCTGTCCTTTCCCCGCTCAGAGACCCAGGTCGTCGCACGCATCTCTGCTTGTTTAGCAGACATCTCTCAGGGGATGTCTGCTCACCACCTCAAGCTCAACCTTGACAAGACTGAACTGCTTTTTCTTCCGGGAAAAGATTGTCCCACTCTTGACCTAACAATCAACATCGGCACCTCTATTGTTTCCCCGACTCAAACTGAAAGGAATCTGGGTGTGATCCTAGATAACAAACTGTCCTTCACTGCAAACATCACTGCTACACCCGCTGCTGGCAGATACACGCTTTACAACATCAGGAGGATACGTCCCCTCCTGACCCAGAAAGCGACGCAGGTTCTGGTCCAGGCTCTCGTCATCTCACGCCTAGACTACTGCAACTCCCTCCTGGCTGGTTTACCTGCATGTGCCATCCGACCTCTGCAGCTCATCCAGAATGCAGCCGCTCGTCTGGTCTTCAACCTTCCTATATTTTCCCACGCCGCTCCTCCGCTCCCTTCACTGGCTTCCAGTAACTAAGAATCCACTTCAAGACAATGGTACTTGCGTACCATGCTGCGAATGGATCTGGCCCTTCCTACATCCAGGACATGGTTAAACCCTACACCCCAGAACGTGCACTCCGCTCTGCATCAGCCAAACGGCTCGCTGCACCCTCACTGCGAGGGGGACCCAAGTTCCCATCAGCAAAAACACGTTGGTTTGCTATCCTGGCTCCAAAATGGTGGAATGAGCTCCACATTGAACTCAGGACAGCGGATAGCTTGAACATCTTCCGGCGCAGACTAAAAACTCATCTCTTTCGACTCCACTTCGATCGATAGAATTACTAACAAAGCACTTATATACTAATAAAGGACTGGCTTATCTAAAGCCAGTTGAGTAGCACTAGAAATGTTTTTGGCTCTATGAAACCTGATGTACTTAAATGATTCTGTTGTCTTCAAGTTTGTGTTTTGTTGGTCGAACGCACTTATTGTAAGTCGCTTTGGATAAAAGCGTCAGCTGAATGCAATGTAATGTAATGTAAACAGGAGGAATGACAAAAGTATTATAATGTACATATGGGCAAATCAGTATTCTTTTAAAAGAATTGAAATAAATCAACCTATGTATACAACTAAATCAGTCCCTACATTTAAACATCTTTCTCAGAGATTGTTTTATTCCATTTAACATGTTTTACTATCTTTGAGTTTAGCCTGTTATTTTAACATTTGTATTTGTTTTTCTACACATATTGCAATTACACTGTCGCTTGGATGTTATTTATACATTTGTTGGCACTATGTGAACGACTTTGTGACTCATTTCAGAAAAGTTACGTTTTTAAACAGTTTAGTAGTATAATGGCCATCACTGCACTTCTATTATATTAGGCTGTATGTGGATGCTGAACTAGTGAATTCTGGGTATGGGTAATTCATAAGGCTTTAAATCAGGCAAAGAAGGACATTAGAATAAAATTAACAATAGTACAAAAATCACAAATTCATACGAATAATGTAGGATCAGCAATAGTAGCTTATTAATGTTTCAACTTGTTAACTAAGAAAAGATGGTTTTACTTCACTTGTTGACTCAACATGAGGCTCAATCGATTTAACTAGAAATAAGCCCCCAATTGAAACTCGATACCAATGCACTGACAGCCAAACCCCCAGCACTCCTTCACACAATGTGATAGATATATGATCAGTTCTTCATAAAAAGAAAAACCAAGCCACTAAATTGTGAAAACAAAAGTACACTCTGAGATGTATGTTGTGATTTCCTCCTTTTAGAGCAAAGAACAACATCCCTGTTCCTCAGCCGGGCCCGGGCCGCTGTCACATGGCTGGGTGTCCTCTCAGTGGCACGAGGGCTGGGTGCAGCTTTACAGCACCTTTGTTATTGATATCGTTCTTTGTCTCACTTTTCCTGTCTCGGGAAGGCACAGGCCTCTAAGTTCAGCCTGACAGACCCTGCCCTGCTGATTGTGGCATTAAATATCAATACATGTTTACGAGGGCCCGTAAATACTCGATACAGAGGGGAATCGATGAAAGAGAGAGGCAAGGGGTGCATGAAGATGGAAAGTGGGGCGGTGGGGTAAAGGAGAAGAGAGGAAGAGCACTTCAGGGAATCAGAGAACTATCCACCTGTCGCAGCTGTTGTTGGTGTGGCTTACTTAAACCATGTTTTATTTCATAACCTACATCTTTAATTTTCAGCTAGAATTAGTATAGGATGATATTTATGTTTGCCAAGCATTCAAGAGTTAAAGCATCCCCTTAAAATGTTCACTCTTCTTAATTTTCCAAGTAATTTATTATTCATGTATTAATTCCCCCAAAAGATTGAAGGATCACAGAGCAATGGAGCACTGTGGACTTACAGGCAGAGTACGCAGCATTTAAACAAAAGGTCCCGTAAAAGTACAGCTCTAGTGACTGTGTGGCAGTATATTTGGGGGACAGTGGGCAGGAGGGGGTGCGCCCCGGCTCCGGACTTTAAAAGATTAACCCTGAGCCCACAAAGGCACAGGGGGCTACGGGGCCAGGCAGGGGCGTGAGTAGGCCGCTCGCTGGTTAAACATTGGCCGTCTCGGATCTCCCGTCATTGTCTAGTTAGCAGCTCCACCCGGGCCCCCGTTAGCGGCGCAGACGCATATCTTGGCAGCCGGAGTGAGCCGATACAAAGGCTGTCGGTGCCCGAAAGGCAGAGATGGAGATGTATAGGTCCAGGGTGGGGTACTCGCCACGTGGGGCCGGTGGTCGTAAAGCCCAAAGCAGGACAGATTGGACATCAGAGCCCCCCCCCCACCCTTTTAATCCCTCTCTTTCGGTGCTCTGACAGTGATAAACGGGACGCACAGCCTACCAGAACAACAAACAGACACTGCCTCATTTCCCCAATGTGGGCGAGGGCAGGCATAAAGGAGGTGCCATCCCATTAGAGCCTGGGCTCAATGCTGAGAGTGGAGGGGTATTTCACAGTGCAGAGGGCCACTCCACCATGGGCCCCCCAACTAGGAGGGGACAGCTCTGTTGTTTTGTTTTCTCAAAAAAGTGTCATAAAAAACTCTCCTTAATTGGTGCTCCATAAAATTAGCATCTCCAAGCTGATTAGATTTCCTCTCTCCTCAGTGACTATTGTCCCTCGCAGTGACCCCATCCCTGCTATTCAATTTCAGTCCTTTCACAACTTTATTGGGCATCAGAGAAAGAGGAAACTCATGTAAGATTTTGCCCTTTGCCCTTCACTTCTCCTCCTCCCATTGGAGTTAACCAAGTCCATCGTCCCTGTGAAACAATCGGCCTCTGAAAAGTAAACTCATGATAATACATGGAATGTTGTTATGCTAAACTGGCCAGAAGGGAAGCTTTCAGTGTCATTTCACTTTCGGGGTTTAGAATTTGTGCCTCACTTTCAGTCAAACTATTGTGTTTGTGTTTATTTATGGTGCAGGTCACAAGCCTTTTTGTCTCCCTAAACCTAACTCCAGCAGCACTATTTAAATAATGGGGGCTCCAGTGAGCGATTGAGAACATGTCTAAATAAATTAACCACACTTCCTGAATGTAGAACCATTGTGTCACGAAAAATAGATTGCCAAAAAAGTTTTACCCCTCAGCAAAAACGCTGTTTATAGACATGTCTGAGCGGCACAGACGGAAATATAATCCCATTAACTTTGAATGGCAAGGCTCTTACTCTGTTGCATAATGTGTCTTGCGCGGCATGGATAATCGCCTTCTCATTGGAAATGGCTATGAGATAAATGGATTTGTGCTGCCTTGACATCTTTATGGATGGTGTAATGTAGTTGGTGGGACCTTAAGCTTCCCCGGAAAGTTTAGCGCGTCTACTTTCGACGATCGAAGATACCATCTTGCGTGAGTGATGCGTGACAAAACAACTTCATTATGGGTCATATTGTCATTTGACTGGAGGGATCTGCATGGTGTATTGTGTTTATTCTGGAAACAAATTGGGTCCTAAAACAGGGAAATTAAGGTATAATCAGCAGTTTGTATTTGTCTTATTGAAGAATTGACATGCCTAAAATGTCTAGAACAAAAATATTGTCTAGAATAATAACAGAAGAAAACAATTGGCTCCTCAATGTGTGCAAAGTGGATTGATTTCTACACTTCCTTTTTTCAAACTGATTATTTTGACGGTAATATTAACCATTTCTGATTCATTGCTGACTCCAAAACCAAACTGATATAGTATATTTCTCTCCTGGATTTAATTCATAAGACAAAATGCATACCCCTTTACTTTGTCAAGGTCAGATTCAGGTTTTCTAGCTCTATATTGAGAGTCAGGTAGCTCCGAGTGTGACCTGTATGTCAGGCCGCAGTGGGAGGGACACATGAGGTTGTTAGGGAAGGTATGGGGGGGGCGGCATCATTGATATTCGCATATCACGGGGAAAGTGAGGGCCAAACGAGTGGGAACGTACCATCACATTGTGATGCAAAGGGCACGGGAGGGTTAAACCAGGTTCTACTCGGCCCCCTGACCCGGGGACTCTTTGATGCTGGGGCCTTCAGGACGCAGGGCTCCGAGGGGGCTCAGTGTGGCGTGGCCCTGGGACCAAGACCACTGCCAGGGAGCCAGCGGGACTCGGGGACATGCCTTTGTCCCCAAAGAAAATGTACGTGGCTTTGGGTGGGGCCGGAGGAAAGGTCGCACACAGGGAGCATGGGGAGAGATGAAAACAAACAGAGCGGGGAAACGCATCAGATCACTTTCTCAGTTCAACTGGTTGCTAACACGATGCCTGAAGAGTAACCTACAGCAGTTAAAAGATGGCTGGTTGATCATTGTACCAAATGAATGTAGGCAAAAGTACTAAGTTGTTAAATGGAAAATTGTACTAGTTGAAGAAGAGAATACAAAAATGTTCCTTTTATTCAAGAGTAAAACATATAACATTTGTTAACAGGGGCTGGCTTATCTAATACCAATTGAAGTAGCACTTGGAAATGTTTTGCCTCTATGAATACCTGATGTACTTATGTGATATTTTCTGTTTTCTTCAAGTTTGTATCTTGTTGTCGAAACGCACTTTATTGTAAGTCGCTTTGGTTAAAAGGCCTCAAGCTAAATACAATGTAATGTAATTGTTATGTAACAGTAAGCAAAAGACTGTCTTTGTGTTCACTTGTGGTGGTTAGCTGTTCAAGTTTATATTATGCGCTTTACTCACTAGTCATCTCACCAAACACACTCTCAGTGGGTTATTGTCTGCTGGAAAATTACCAAGGACTTTAAATGCAACGATGACATTTTCAAATATCCATGGCCCAAAATGCTTAAAACACGCAATGTGTGGTAAATATATCCGTTGACAAGATCAAAAAGTTTTACAAAAAGTTAAGTAGATACTACATAAGAGCCAATAATGGAATTTTCCTGTTCCAAAATGACTTTCTTGTGTCCCACTTGTGGTGATTAGCTTTCAATTTTTAATGTTTATAGTTATGCAGTCTATTTATTCTATTCATTCATTACTAAACATAGTCTCTTTGGCGTTATTGTTTGCATGAATACACAAGATTTTAAATGCAACGATGACATTCAAATATTCAGTGCCCAAGACTGTTAACTCATTGTGTTGTGTTAAATATACTTTGTCGGTTGACATAGCTTGTTCAATATTAAGTCTTGTCAAATATTGTACTATTTCAATATAAATTAACTGCTTTTTTTCCTGAACTTCCACATCTGTTGTTTTTTAAGTTTCCGTACTTCATAGCATGCCAACCCTATAATGTATTTTTAACATTAAAATATGTCTTTGTATTGTAGTGAGCTTTGCATAGTTGTTCTGTTCCATTAGGCATTTGATTAACTAAGTGTTCTTGGAGTATTCGGCTAGAAGCACATTATATAGGACATTAAAGTGGTTGAGTCTATTGCTTGCCCACATTCTTGTGTATGACCCATGCTACCATTAACGTGAAGGACTGTTTGTACTTGTTGATTGATACTTGCTTCAATATTATTTCTATGCCTACCTCAATACTTTCTCTTAAATACAATTTCATAGGCAGAATATTGTACTACTTACTTCATTTCCTGAACTTCGACATCTGTGTTATTTTAAGTTTCGTAAACATAACAAGCTAAAATGTATATGTATTTTTAACTGATTAAAAACAACATGTCTTTTTATTGTAAGACTTTGCCCACCATGTTGTGATTGTGCCATTACCAATGATTAACCCTCAGAAGAGCGATTCCGAAGAGCACATTTATAGGAATTAAAGGCGCACTAGTGGCTGCACGCAAAAGCGTCACCATCCCATCTACCATC